>NW_026967483.1:0-154624 GCF_028390025.1 Pseudophryne corroboree | reverse complement strand
CTCTCTCTCCTCTGTATGTATATATATATATATATATATATATATATGTGTATATATATATATATATATATTTATTTAGATTCAGTGGTCTTGTATAATTCATTATAAGTGTATGGGTAAGGAGTTGTGCGTTTCATGTTACACAGATAAGCTAAGTTGGTTATGTAGTCGAGAATGCATTAAGACTTCGATAAGAATATGTTACTTCAATTGAATTTAATTCAAGTGTCTCATACATTTTAATTCCTAGAAAATAAGCATTCTACATGATATATTTGAATAACTCTGGCTGTTTTGAAACTAGAAAATTAGAGGTGAAGAGCTTCCTAAAGTGCTCTGTTTAGAGAGTGGTGAGGATCCTGGCCGCCCCTGCTGCTCAGTTCCAGCACGAAGAGACTGGAGGCCTAATTCAGACCTGATCGCAGCAGCAAAATTGTTCTTTAATGGGCAAAACCATGTGCACTGCAGGAGGGCAGATGTAACATGTGCAGAGAGAGTTAGATGTGGGTGGGTTATATTGTTTCTGTGCAGGGTAAATACTGGCTGCTTTATTCTTACACTGCAATTTAGATTTCAGTTTGATCAAACCCCACCCAGATGTAACTCTCTCTGCACATGTTACATCTGCCCCACCTGCACTGCACACGGGGGCCTAATTCAGACCCTATCAGTGCTGTGTATTTACGCACAGCAGCCGATCAGGTCTGAACTGCACACGCGCTGGTGCTGTAGTGCGCCGGCGCATGCCAGTCAGCCAACGGCCGTTTCAAACCTGCAATCGCCTCTGCCTGATTGACAGGCAGAGGCGGTCGCTGGGCGGAAGGGGGTGGGCCGGCGGCGTTTGGCCGCCATTTAGGGGGCGCGGTCCGGGCAACGCAGGCATGCCCGGACCGTTGGGGGGGTGGGCCGTGGTGGCAGGGGCTGCGCTGGCAGGGAGCTACTCATCAAGTACAAAAGCATCGCCGCTGTGCAAGTTTACAGGATTACCCCTCCATGCCTGGTAATATAGATCAGATCACTATCATGATCAGACATCTTGGTAAATACAGTTGTTAAATGAACAGAGATACAGTTAAAGCTATCAGCCTGGCGCCGTCATCTGCCGCGTAAGACTCTCACCCAGGGAGTAATTCAGACCTGATCGTAGATGAAATAAATGTAGCACAGCTACGATTAGTCTTCAGACCCTAACCCTAACCCCTAACCCTAACCTCCCCCACCTACAGCCTAACCCTAACCTCCCCTCCCTGCTGCCTAACCCTAACTCCTCCTCCCACAGCCTAACCCTAACCTCCCCTTCCTGCAGCTTGCCTAACCCTAACCTCCCCTCCCCGCAGCCTAACCCTAATCCTCCCTCCCGCAGCCTAACCCTAACCCTCCCCTCCCACAGCCTAACTCTAATCTCTCCCCCATCCCGCAACCTAACCCTAACTCCTCCTGCCGCAGCCTAAACCTAACCTCCCCCACCTGCAGCCTAACCCTAACATCCCCTCCCTGCAGCCTAACCCTAACTACTCCTCCCGCAGCCTAACCCTAACCTCCCCTTCCCGCAGCCTAACCCTAACCTCCACTCTCGCAGCCAAACCCTAATCCTCCCTCCCGCAGCCTAACCCTAACCTCCCCTTCCCACAGCTTGCCTAACCCTAACCTCCCCTCCCACAGCCTAACCCTAAACTCCCCTCCCGCAGTGTAACCCTAACCCTCCCCTCCCGCAGCCTAACCCTAACCTCCCCTCCTGCAGCCTAACCCTAACTCCTCCTCCCACAGCCTAACCCTAACCTCCACTCCCGCAGCCTAACCCTAACCTCCCCTCCTGCAGTCTAACCCTAACCTCCCCTCCCGCAGTCTAACCCTAAACCTCCCCTCCTGCAGTCTAACCCTCCCCTTCCGCAGCCAAACCATAACCACCCCTCCTGCAGTCTAACCCTAACCCTCCCCTCCTGCAGCCAAACCATAACCACCCCTCCCGCAGCCTAACCCTCCCCTCCCACAGCGTAACCCTAACCTCTCATCCCGCAGCGTAACCCTAACCTCCCCTCCCGCAGCCTAACCCTAACCTCCCCTCCCGCAGCCTAACCCTCCCCTACACCCCCGCAGCCTAACCTTAACCTCCCATCCCACAGCTTAACCCTAACCTCCCCTCCTGCAGCCAAACCCTAACCTCCCCTCCTGCAGCCTAACCCTCCCCTCCACCCCAGCAGCCTAACCCTAACCTCCCTCTCCCGCAGCCTAACCCTAACCTCCCCTCCCGCAGCCTAACCCTAACCCCCCTCCCGCAGCCTAACCCTAACCTCCCCTCCCGCAGCCTAACCCTAACCTCCCCTCCCGCAGCCTAACCCTCCCCTCCACCGCTGCAGCCTAACCCTAACCTCCCATCCCGCAGCCTAACCCTAACCTCCCCTCCCGCAGCCAAACCCTAACCTCCCCTCCGCAGCCTAACCCTCCCCTCCACCCCCGCAGCCTAACCCTAACCTCCCCTCCCGCAGCCTAACCCAAACCTCCCTCTCCTGCAGCCTAACCCTAACCTCCCCTCCCGCAGCCTAACCCTAAGCCTCCCCTCCCGCAGCCAAACCATAACCCTCCCCCCTGCAACCTAACCCTAAACCTTCTCCCTAGTGCCTAACCCTCTTCCCACACCGTAGCCTAACCCTCCCCCTTGCAGCCTAACCCTAACCCTCCCCTCCCGCAGCCTAACCCTAACCTCCCCCGCCTGCAGCCTAGCCCTAACCTCCCCTCCCGCAGCGTAACCCTAACTCCTCCTCCCGCAGCCTAACCCTAACCTCCCCTTCCCGCAGCCTAACAATAACCCTCCCCTCCCGCAGCCTAACCCTCCCGTCCTGCAGCCTAACCCTAACCCTCCCCTCCCGCAGCGTAACCCTAACTCCTCCTCCCGCAGCCTAACCCTAACTTCCCCTTCCCGCAGCCTAACCCTAACCCTAATCCTCCCTCCTGCAGCCTCCCCTCCCCTCCCGCAGCCTAACCCTAACCTCCACCCCCGCAGCCTAACCCTAACCTCCCCTCCTGCAGCCTAACCCAAACCTCCCTCTCCCGCAGCCTAACCCTAACCTCCCCTCCCACAGCCTAACCCTAAGCCTCCCCTCCTGCAGCCAAACCATAACCCTCCCCCCTGCAACCTAACCCTAAACCTTCTCCCTAGTGCCTAACCCTCTTCCCACACCGTAGCCTAACCCTCCCCCCTGCAGCCTAACCCTAACCCTCCCCTCTCGCAGCCTAACCCTAACCCTAACCTTCCCCGCCTGCAGCCTAGCCCTAACCTCCCCTCCCGCAGCCTAACCCTAACCTCCCCTTCCCGCAGCCTAACACTAACCCTCCCCTCCCGCAGCCTAACCCTCCCCTCCCGCAGCCTAACCCTCCCCTACTGCAGCGTAACCCTAACTCCTCCTCCTGCAGCCTAACCCTAACCTCCACTTCCCGCAGCCTAACCCTAGCCCTAATCCTCCCTCCCGCAGCCTAAACCTCCCCTCCCGCAGCCTAACCCTAACCTCCACTCCCGCAGCCTAACCCTAACCCTCCCCTCCCACAGCCTAATCCTAACCTCCCCGCAGCCTAATCCTAACCTCCCCTCCCGCAGCCTAACCCTAACCTCCCCTCCCGCAGTCTAACCCTAACCTCCCCTCCCGCAGCCTAACCCTAACCTCCCTCTCCCGCAGCCTAACCATAACCACCCCTCCCGCAGCCTAACCCTAACCCTCCCCCTGCAGCCTAACCCTAAACCTTCTCCCTAGTGCTTAACCCTCTCCCCTGCAGCCTAACCCTAACCTCCCCCGCCTGCAGCCTAGCCCTAACCTCCCCTCCCACAGCCTAACCCTAACTCCTCCTCCCGCAGCCTAACCCTAACCTCCCCGCCCGCGGCCTAACCCTAACCCTCCCCTCCCGCAGCCTAACCCTCCCCTCCCGCAGCCTAACCCTAACCCTCCCCTCCCGCAGAGTAACCCTAACTCCTCCTCCCGCAGCCTAACCCTAACCTCCCCTTCCCGCAGCCTAACCCTCCCCTCCCGCAGCCTAACCCTAACCCTCTCCTCCCGCAGCCTAACCCTCCCCTCCCGCAGCCTAACTCTAACCCTCCCCTCCCGCAGCGTAACCCTAACTCCTCCTCCTGCAGCCTAACCCTAACCTCCCCTTCCCGCAGCCTAACCCTTACCCTCCCCTCCTGCAGTCTAACCATAATCCGCCCCTCCCGCAGCCAAACCATAACCTCCCCTCCCGCAGCCTAACCCTAACCCTCCCCTCCTGCAGCCAAACCATGACCTCCCCTCACGCAGCCTAACCCTAACCCTCCCCTCCCGCAGCCAAACCATAACCACCCCTCCCGCAGCCTAACCGTAACCCTCCCCCCTGCAGCCTAACCCTAAACCTTCTCCCTAGTGCCTAACCCTCTCCCCTGCAGCCTAACCCTAACCCTCCCCTCCCGCAGCCTAACCCTAACCCTAACCTCCCCCGCCTGCAGCCTAGCCCTAACCTAGCCTCCCGCAGCCTAACCCTAACTCCTCCTCCCGCAGCCTAACCCTAACCTCCCCTTCCCGCAGCCTAACCCTAACCCTCCCCTAGCGCAGCCTAACCCTCCCCTCCTGCAGCCTAACCCTAACCCTCTCCTCCCGCAGCCTAACCCTAACCTCCCCTTCCCGCAGCCTAACCCTAACCCTCCCCTCCCGCAGCCTAACCCTCCCCTCCCGCAGCCTAACCCTAACCCTCCCCTCCCGCAGTGTAACCCTAACTCCTCCTCCCGCAGCCTAACCCTAACCTCCCCTTCCCGCAGCCTAACCCTCCCCTCCCGCAGCCTAACCCTAACCCTCTCCTCCCGCAGCCTAACCCTCCCCTTCCCGCAGCCTAACCCTCCCCTCCCGCAGCCTAACCCTAACCCTCCCCTCCCGCAGCATAACCCTAACTCCTCCTCACGCAGCCTAACCCTAACCTCCCCTTCCCGCAGCCTAACCCTTACCCTCCCCTCCTGCAGTCTAACCATAATCCGCCCCTCCCGCAGCCAAACCATAACCTCCCCTCCCGCAGCCTAACCCTAACCCTCCCCTCCCGCAGCCAAACCATGACCTCCCCTCCCGCAGCCTAACCCTAACCCTCCCCTCCCGCAGCCAAACTATAACCACCCCTCCCGCAGCCTAACCCTAACTCCTCCTCCTGCAGCCTAACCCTAACCTCCCCTTCCCGCAGCCTAACCCTAACCCTCACCTCCCGCAGCGTAACCCTAACTCCTCCTCCCGCAGCGTAACCCTAACCTCCCCTTCCCGCTGCCTAACCCTCCCCTCCCGCAGCCTAACCCTAACCCTCCCCTCCTGCAGCCTAACCCTAATCCTCCCTCCCGCAGCGTAACCCTAACTCCTCCTCCCGCAGCCTAACCCTAACCTCCCCTTCCCGCAGCCTAACCCTAATCCCCCCCTCCCGCAGCCTAACCCTAACCTCCCCCCCCGCAGCCTAACCCTAATCCCCCCTCCCGCAGCCTAACCCTAACCTCCCCTCCCGCAGCCTAACCATAACCACCCCTCCCGCAGCCTAACCCTAACCCTCCCCCCCGCAGCCTAACCCTAATCCCCCCCTCCCGCAGCCTAACCCTAACCTCCCCTCCCGCAGCCTAACCCTAACCCTCCCCCCCCGCAGCCTAACCCTAATCCCCCCCTCCCGCAGCCTAACCCTAACCTCCCCTCCCGCAGCCTAACCCTAACTCTCCCCCCCCGCAGCCTAACCCTAATCCCCCCCTCCCGCAGCCTAACCCTAACCTCCCCTCCCGCATCCTAACCATAACCACCCCTCCCGCAACCTAACCCTCCCCTGTGATCGGCAACAACAAATGTCCTGCTGCTTAATGTGGGTTTCATCACTCTAGTTATCCTAGGGTAGGATATGGAGACTGATGGAGAGGGTGCTCCGCCAGTCAGCTGATCTGTGCCACCAGGTCCAACAGGCACACTCCTCTTTTTTCCTCTGCTGCTCTCCCCATCGCATGAGGTGCTGGTCCCCCAGTGTGCAGCATCTGCTACTCCCCCCATCGCATGAGGTGCTGGTCCACCAGTGTGCAGCATCTGCTGCTCCCCCCATCGCATGAGGTGCTGGTCCCCCAGTGTGCAGCATCTGCTCCCCCCATCGCATGAGGTGCTGGTCCCCCAGTGTGCAGCATCTGCTGCTCCCCCATCGCATGAGGTGCTGGTCCCCCAGTGTGCAGAATCTGCTGCTCCCCCCATCGCATGAGGTGCTGGTCCCCCAGTGTGCAGCATCTGCTCCCCCATCGCATGAGGTGCTGGTCCCCCAGTGTGCAGCATCTGCTGCTCCCCCCATCGCATGAGGTGCTGGTCCTCCAGTGTGCAGCATCTGCTGCTCCCCCCATCGCATGAGGTGCTGGTCCCCCAGTGTGCAGCATCTGCTACTCCCCCCATCGCATGAGGTGCTGGTCCCCCAGTGTGCAGCATCTGCTGCTCCCCCAATCGCATGAGGTGCTGGTCCCCCAGTGTGCAGAATCTGCTGCTCCCCCCATCGCATGAGGTGCTGGTCCCCCAGTGTGCAGAATCTGCTACTCCCCCCATCGCATGAGGTGCTGGTCCCCCAGTGTGCAGCATCTGCTGCTCCCCCCATCGCATGAGGTGCTGGTCCCCCAGTGTGCAGAATCTGCTGCTCCCCCATCGCATGAGGTGCTGGTCCCCCAGTGTGCAGCATCTGCTCCCCCCATCGCATGAGGTGCTGGTCCCCCAGTGTGCAGCATCTGCTCCCCCCATCGCATGAGGTGCTGGTCCCCCAGTGTGCAGCATCTGCTGCTCCCCCCATCGCATGAGGTGCTGGTCCTCCAGTGTGCAGCATCTGCTGCTCCCCCCATCGCATGAGGTGCTGGTCCCCCAGTGTGCAGCATCTGCTGCTCCCCCATCGCATGAGGTGCTGGTCCCCCAGTGTGCAGCATCTGCTGCTCCCCCCATCGCATGAGGTGCTGGTCCCCCAGTGTGCAGCATCTGCTGCTCCCCCCATCGCATGAGGTGCTGGTCCCCCAGTGTGCAGCATCTGCTGCTCCCCCCATCGCATGAGGTGCTGGTCCTCCAGTGTGCAGCATCTGCTCCCCCCATCGCATGAGGTGCTGGTCCCCCAGTGTGCAGCATCTGCTACTCCCCCCATCGCATGAGGTGCTGGTCCCCCAGTGTGCAGCATCTGCTGCTCCCCCCATCGCATGAGGTGCTGGTCCTCCAGTGTGCAGCATCTGCTCCCCCCATCGCATGAGGTGCTGGTCTCCCAGTGTGCAGCATCTGCTGCTCCCCCCATCGCATGAGGTGCTGGTCCCCCAGTGTGCAGCATCTGCTACTCCCCCCATCGCATGAGGTGCTGGTCCCCCAGTGTGCAGCATCTGCTACTCCCCCCATCGCATGAGGTGCTGGTCCCCCAGTGTGCAGCATCTGCTCCCCCCATCGCATGAGGTGCTGGTCCCCCAGTGTGCAGCATCTGCTGCTCCCCCCATCACATGAGGTGCTGGTCCTCCAGTGTGCAGCATCTGCTCCCCCCATCGCATGAGGTGCTGGTCCCCCAGTGTGCAGCATCTGCTGCTCCCCCCATCGCATGAGGTGCTGGTCCCCCAGTGTGCAGCATCTGCTCCCCCCATCGCATGAGGTGCTGGTCCCCCAGTGTGCAGCATCTGCTGCTCCCCCCATCGCATGAGGTGCTGGTCCCCCAGTGTGCAGCATCTGCTGCTCCCCCCATCACATGAGGTGCTGGTCCCCCAGTGTGCAGCATCTGCTGCTCCCCCCATCGCATGAGGTGCTGGTCCCCCAGTGTGCAGCATCTGCTGCTCCCCCCATCGCATGAGGTGCTGGTCCCCCAGTGTGCAGCATCTGCTACTCCCCCCATCGCATGAGGTGCTGGTCCTCCAGTGTGCAGCATCTGCTACTCCCCCCATCGCATGAGGTGCTGGTCCCCCAGTATGCAGCATCTGCTACTACCCCCATCGCATGAGGTGCTGGTCCCCCAGTGTGCAGCATCTGCTACTCCCCCCATCGCATGAGGTGCTGGTCCCCCAGTGTGCAGCATCTGCTGCTCCCCCCATCGCATGAGGTGCTGGTCCCCCAGTGTGCAGCATCTGCTCCCCCCATCGCATGAGGTGCTGGTCCCCTAGTGTGCAGCATCTGCTGCTCCCCCCATCGCATGAGGTGCTGGTCCCCCAGTGTGCAGCATCTGCTGCTCCCCCCATAGCATGAGGTGCTGGTCCCCCAGTGTGCAGCATCTGCTGCTCCCCCCATCGCATGAGGTGCTGGTCCCCCAGTGTGCAGCATCTGCTGCTCCCCCCATCGCATGAGGTGCTGGTCCCCCAGTGTGCAGCATCTGCTGCTCCCCCCATCGCATGAGGTGCTGGTCCTCCAGTGTGCAGCATCTGCTGCTCCCCCCATCGCATGAGGTGCTGGTCCCCCAGTCTGCAGCATCTGCTGCTCCCCCCATCGCATGAGGTGCTGGTCCCCCAGTGTGCAGCATCTGCTCCCCCCATCGCATGAGGTGCTGGTCCCCCAGTGTGCAGCATCTGCTGCTCCCCCCATCGCATGAGGTGCTGGTCCTCCAGTGTGCAGCATCTGCTCCCCCCCATCGCATGAGGTGCTGGTCCCCGAGTGTGCAGCATCTGCTGCTCCCCCCATCGCATGAGGTGCTGGTCCCCCCATCGCATGAGGTGCTGGTCCTCCAGTGTGCAGCATCTGCTGCTCCCCCCATCGCATGAGGTGCTGGTCCTCCAGTGTGCAGCATCTGCTCCCCCCATCGCATGAGGTGCTGGTCCCCCAGTGTGCAGCATCTGCTGCTCCCCCCATCGCATGAGGTGCTGGTCCCCCAGTGTGCAGCATCTGCTCCCCCCATCGCATGAGGTGCTGGTCCCCCAGTGTGCAGCATCTGCTTCTCCCCCCATCGCATGAGGTGCTGGTCCCCCAGTGTGCAGCATCTGCTGCTCCCCCCATCGCATGAGGTGCTGGTCCTCCAGTGTGCAGCATCTGCTCCCCCCATCGCATGAGGTGCTGGTCCCCCAGTGTGCAGCATCTGCTGCTCCCCCCATCGCATGAGGTGCTGGTCCTCCAGTGTGCAGCATCTGCTGCTCCCCCCATCGCATGAGGTGCTGGTCCCCCAGTCTGCAGCATCTGCTGCTCCCCCCATCGCATGAGGTGCTGGTCCCCCAGTGTGCAGCATCTGCTCCCCCCATCGCATGAGGTGCTGGTCCCCCAGTGTGCAGCATCTGCTGCTCCCCCCATCGCATGAGGTGCTGGTCCTCCAGTGTGCAGCATCTGCTCCCCCCATCGCATGAGGTGCTGGTCCCCGAGTGTGCAGCATCTGCTGCTCCCCCCATCGCATGAGGTGCTGGTCCCCCCATCGCATGAGGTGCTGGTCCTCCAGTGTGCAGCATCTGCTGCTCCCCCCATCGCATGAGGTGCTGGTCCTCCAGTGTGCAGCATCTGCTCCCCCCATCGCATGAGGTGCTGGTCCCCCAGTGTGCAGCATCTGCTGCTCCCCCCATCGCATGAGGTGCTGGTCCCCCAGTGTGCAGCATCTGCTCCCCCCATCGCATGAGGTGCTGGTCCCCCAGTGTGCAGCATCTGCTTCTCCCCCCATCGCATGAGGTGCTGGTCCCCCAGTGTGCAGCATCTGCTGCTCCCCCCATCGCATGAGGTGCTGGTCCTCCAGTGTGCAGCATCTGCTCCCCCCATCGCATGAGGTGCTGGTCTCCCAGTGTGCAGCATCTGCTGCTCCCCCCATCGCATGAGGTGCTGGCACCCCAGTGTGCAGCATCTGCTACTCCCCCCATCGCATGAGGTGCTGGTCCCCCAGTGTGCAGCATCTGCTCCACCCATCGCATGAGGTGCTGGTCTCCCAGTGTGCAGCATCTGCTGCTCCCCCCATCGCATGAGGTGCTGGTCCCCCAGTGTGCAGCATCTGCTGCTCCCCCCATCGCATGAGGTGCTGGTCCTCCAGTGTGCAGCATCTGCTCCCCCCATCGCATGAGGTGCTGGTCCCCCAGTGTGCAGCATCTGCTACTCCCCCCATCGCATGAGGTGCTGGTCCCCCAGTGTGCAGCATCTGCTCCCCCCATCGCATGAGGTGCTGGTCTCCCAGTGTGCAGCATCTGCTGCTCCCCCCATCGCATGAGGTGCTGGTCCCCCAGTGTGCAGCATCTGCTGCTCCCCCCATCGCATGAGGTGCTGGTCCTCCAGTGTGCAGCATCTGCTCCCCCCATCGCATGAGGTGCTGGTCCCCCAGTGTGCAGCATCTGCTGCTCCCCCCATCGCATGAGGTGCTGGTCCCCCAGTGTGCAGCATCTGCTGCTTCCCCCATCGCATGAGGTGCGTGTCCCCCAGTGTGCAGCATCTGCTGCTCCCCCCATCGCATGAGGTGCTGGTCCCCCAGTGTGCAGCATCTGCTACTCCCCCCATCGCATGAGGTGCTGGTCCTCCAGTGTGCAGCATCTGCTACTCCCCCCATCGCATGAGGTGCTGGTCCCCCAGTGTGCAGCATCTGCTACTCCCCCCATCGCATGAGGTGCTGGTCCCCCAGTGTGCAGCATCTGCTACTCCCCCCATCGCATGAGGTGCTGGTCCCCCAGTGTGCAGCATCTGCTGCTCCCCCCATCGCATGAGGTGCTGGTCCCCCAGTGTGCAGCATCTGCTCCCCCCATCGCATGAGGTGCTGGTCCCCTAGTGTGCAGCATCTGCTGCTCCCCCCATCGCATGAGGTGCTGGTCCCCCAGTGTGCAGCATCTGCTGCTCCCCCCATAGCATGAGGTGCTGGTCCCCCAGTGTGCAGCATCTGCTGCTCCCCCCATCGCATGAGGTGCTGGTCCCCCAGTGTGCAGCATCTGCTGCTCCCCCCATCGCATGAGGTGCTGGTCCCCCAGTGTGCAGCATCTGCTGCTCCCCCCATCGCATGAGGTGCTGGTCCTCCAGTGTGCAGCATCTGCTGCTCCCCCCATCGCATGAGGTGCTGGTCCCCCAGTCTGCAGCATCTGCTGCTCCCCCCATCGCATGAGGTGCTGGTCCCCCAGTGTGCAGCATCTGCTCCCCCCATCGCATGAGGTGCTGGTCCCCCAGTGTGCAGCATCTGCTGCTCCCCCCATCGCATGAGGTGCTGGTCCTCCAGTGTGCAGCATCTGCTCCCCCCATCGCATGAGGTGCTGGTCCCCGAGTGTGCAGCATCTGCTGCTCCCCCCATCGCATGAGGTGCTGGTCCCCCCATCGCATAAGGCGCTGGTCCTCCAGTGTGCAGCCTCTGCTGCTCCCCCCATCGCATGAGGTGCTGGTCCTCCAGTGTGCAGCATCTGCTCCCCCCATCGCATGAGGTGCTGGTCCCCAGTGTGCAGCATCTGCTGCTCCCCCCATCGCATGAGGTGCTGGTCCCCCAGTGTGCAGCATCTGCTCCCCCCATCGCATGAGGTGCTGGTCCCCCAGTGTGCAGCATCTGCTGCTCCCCCCATCGCATGAGGTGCTGGTCCCCCAGTGTGCAGCATCTGCTGCTCCCCCCATCGCATGAGGTGCTGGTCCTCCAGTGTGCAGCATCTGCTCCCCCCATCGCATGAGGTGCTGGTCTCCCAGTGTGCAGCATCTGCTGCTCCCCCCATCGCATGAGGTGCTGGTACCCCAGTGTGCAGCATCTGCTACTCCCCCCATCGCATGAGGTGCTGGTCCCCCAGTGTGCAGCATCTGCTACTCCCCCCATCGCATGAGGTGCTGGTCCCCCAGTGTGCAGCATCTGCTCCCCCCATCGCATGAGGTGCTGGTCCCCCAGTGTGCAGCATCTGCTGCTCCCCCCATTGCATGAGGTGCTGGTCCCCCAGTGTGCAGCATCTGCTGCTCCCCCCATCGCATGAGGTGCTGGTCCCCCAGTGTGCAGCATCTGCTCCCCCCATCGCATGAGGTGCTGGTCCCCCAGTGTGCAGCATCTGCTGCTCCCCCCATCGCATGAGGTGCTGGTCCCCCAGTGTGCAGCATCTGCTCCCCCCATCGCATGAGGTGCTGGTCCCCCAGTGTGCAGCATCTGCTGCTCCCCCCATCGCATGAGGTGCTGGTCCCCCAGTGTGCAGCATCTGCTGCTCCCCCCATCACATGAGGTGCTGGTCCCCCAGTGTGCAGCATCTGCTGCTCCCCCCATCGCATGAGGTGCTGGTCCCCCAGTGTGCAGCATCTGCTGCTCCCCCCATCGCATGAGGTGCTGGTCCCCCAGTGTGCAGCATCTGCTACTCCCCCCATCGCATGAGGTGCTGGTCCTCCAGTGTGCAGCATCTGCTACTCCCCCCATCGCATGAGGTGCTGGTCCCCCAGTGTGCAGCATCTGCTACTCCCCCCATCGCATGAGGTGCTGGTCCCCCAGTGTGCAGCATCTGCTACTCCCCCCATCGCATGAGGTGCTGGTCCCCCAGTGTGCAGCATCTGCTGCTCCCCCCATCGCATGAGGTGCTGGTCCCCCAGTGTGCAGCATCTGCTCCCCCCATCGCATGAGGTGCTGGTCCCCCAGTGTGCAGCATCTGCTGCTCCCCCCATCGCATGAGGTGCTGGTCCCCCAGTGTGCAGCATCTGCTGCTCCCCCCATAGCATGAGGTGCTGGTCCCCCAGTGTGCAGCATCTGCTGCTCCCCCCATCGCATGAGGTGCTGGTCCCCCAGTGTGCAGCATCTGCTGCTCCCCCCATCGCATAAGGTGCTAGTCCCCCAGTGTGCAGCATCTGCTGCTCCCCCCATCGCATGAGGTGCTGGTCCTCCAGAGTGCAGCATCTGCTGCTCCCCCCATCGCATGAGGTGCTGGTCCCCCAGTCTGCAGCATCTGCTGCTCCCCCCATCGCATGAGGTGCTGGTCCCCCAGTGTGCAGCATCTGCTCCCCCCATCGCATGAGGTGCTGGTCCCCCAGTGTGCAGCATCTGCTGCTCCCCCCATCGCATGAGGTGCTGGTCCTCCAGTGTGCAGCATCTGATCCCCCCATCGCATGAGGTGCTGGTCCCCCAGTGTGCAGCATCTGCTGCTCCCCCCATCGCATGAGGTGCTGGTCCCCCCATCGCATGAGGTGCTGGTCCTCCAGTGTGCAGCCTCTGCTGCTCCCCCCATCGCATGAGGTGCTGGTCCTCCAGTGTGCAGCATCTGCTCCCCCCATCGCATGAGGTGCTGGTCCTCCAGTGTGCAGCATCTGCTGCTCCCCCCATCGCATGAGGTGCTGGTCCCCCAGTGTGCAGCATCTGCTCCCCCCATCGCATGAGGTGCTGGTCCCCCAGTGTGCAGCATCTGCTGCTCCCCCCATCGCATGAGGTGCTGGTCCTCCAGTGTGCAGCATCTGCTGCTCCCCCCATCGCATGAGGTGCTGGTCCTCCAGTGTGCAGCATCTGCTCCCCCCATCGCATGAGGTGCTGGTCTCCCAGTGTGCAGCATCTGCTGCTCCCCCCATCGCATGAGGTGCTGGTACCCCAGTGTGCAGCATCTGCTACTCCCCCCATCGCATGAGGTGCTGGTCCCCCAGTGTGCAGCATCTGCTGCTCCCCCCATCGCATGAGGTGCTGGTCCCCCAGTGTGCAGCATCTGCTACTCCCCCCATCGCATGAGGTGCTGGTCCTCCAGTGTGCAGCATCTGCTACTCCCCCCATCGCATGAGGTGCTGGTCCCCCAGTGTGCAGCATCTGCTACTCCCCCCATCGCATGAGGTGCTGGTCCCCCAGTGTGCAGCATCTGCTGCTCCCCCCATCGCATGAGGTGCTGGTCCCCCAGTGTGCAGCATCTGCTCCCCCATTCGCATGAGGTGCTGGTCCCCCAGTGTGCAGCATCTGCTGCTCCCCCCATCGCATGAGGTGCTGGTCCCCCAGTGTGCAGCATCTGCTGCTCCCCCCATAGCATGAGGTGCTGGTCCCCCAGTGTGCAGCATCTGCTGCTCCCCCCATCGCATGAGGTGCTGGTCCCCCAGTCTGCAGCATCTGCTGCTCCCCCCATCGCATGAGGTGCTGGTCCCCCAGTGTGCAGCATCTGCTGCTCCCCCCATCGCATGAGGTGCTGGTCCCCCAGTGTGCAGCATCTGCTCCCCCCATCGCATGAGGTGCTGGTCCCCCAGTGTGCAGCATCTGCTGCTCCCCCCATCGCATGAGGTGCTGGTCCCCCAGTGTGCAGCATCTGCTGCTCCCCCCATCGCATGAGGTGCTGGTCCTCCAGTGTGCAGCATCTGCTCCCCCCATCGCATGAGGTGCTGGTCTCCCAGTGTGCAGCATCTGCTGCTCCCCCCATCGCATGAGGTGCTGGTCCTCCAGTGTGCAGCATCTGCTCCCCCATCGCATGAGGTGCTGGTACCCCAGTGTGCAGCATCTGCTACTCCCCCCATCGCATGAGGTGCTGGTCCCCCAGTGTGCAGCATCTGCTCCCCCCATCGCATGAGGTGCTGGTCCCCCAGTGTGCAGCATCTGCTGCTCCCCCCATCGCATGAGGTGCTGGTCCTCCAGTGTGCAGCATCTGCTCCCCCCATCGCATGAGGTGCTGGTCCCCCAGTGTGCAGCATCTGCTGCTCCCCCCATCGCATGAGGTGCTGGTCCCCCAGTGTGCAGCATCTGCTCCCCCCATCGCATGAGGTGCTGGTCCCCCAGTGTGCAGCATCTGCTGCTCCCCCCATCACATGAGGTGCTGGTCCCCCAGTGTGCAGCATCTGCTGCTCCCCCCATCACATGAGGTGCTGGTCCCCCAGTGTGCAGCATCTGCTGCTCCCCCCATCGCATGAGGTGCTGGTCCACCAGTGTGCAGCATCTGCTGCTCCCCCCATCGCATGAGGTGCTGGTCCCCCAGTGTGCAGCATCTGCTGCTCCCCCCATCGCATGAGGTGCTGGTCCCCCAGTGTGCAGCATCTGCTGCTCCCCCCCATCGCATGAGGTGCTGGTCCCCCAGTGTGCAGCATCTGCTGCTCCCCCCATCGCATGAGGTGCTGGTCCTCCAGTGTGCAGCATCTGCTGCTCCCCCCATCGCATGAGGTGCTGGTCCTCCAGTGAGCAGCATCTGCTGCTCCCATCGCATGAGGTGCTGGTCCCCCAGTGTGCAGCATCTGCTGCTCCCCCCATCGCATGAGGTGCTGGTCCCCCAGTGCGCAGCATCTGCTGCTCCCCCCATCGCATGAGGTGCTGGTCCCCCAGTGTGCAGCATCTGCTGCTAGTTCTACCAGGGGGCTAACAGAGGAGTCTGCCTGACATTGCATCCAAGTTCTGCAGATCAGGCAGCTGTAGAGGAGGTGGGGAATCAATGCAAATGTATTTTTTATTAATGTGGGGGCTATTAACGTAATGCTGGAGCTAGTAGGGGTTAATAGTGTAATATAATGGGGTATTATGTAATGCAGCTGATTGTGGGGGCTCTTCACCAAATGTCTTAGCTGCTTTATAAGTCTATATAAGGTTTTTGGGGTTTAGTCTGCTGAATTTCGTTGTTGTATAAAACAATATATCATTGTAAGACTTGAATGAATTGGAGTGCGCCTGACATTCTGCTTTTCATCCCACGTAATGTGCGTGCTTTTCATTTTAATACGGTGTGTCTCTTTAATTAAAAAAAAACGTTAAAAGCTGCCACGTTTAATAAAGAGTCTTCATTAAACGTGGCAGCTTGTAACATGAGGTGGAATTGGTGGGGAGGTATTAGTATATTATAGGGGTCATATTGTTATTGAGACCCTGATTCAGACAATGGGGCTGATTCATGATTGTAAGGAAGTGCACAGACGCAAGGTGCCATAAATGCAGATGCAGCAGGCGGTGCCTGTAGGAGATAGACGCCTCCTGTAAGCATTAGCAAGGATCCGAGTGCTGCGTCTCAGGACGCAGTCTCTTATCACCAGCGCGAGCATTGGTTGGGATTCCCGATCGTTTTAGGCACCGGCCAGCCTGCGTACGCTGAAGCTTGCGTAAGCTAGCAGTAGGATCTAGAGACACCTGAGTCTCCGATGACGCAGACCCTCGACCTGTCACGCCTTTAAAAATGGGGTCAACACCCCCAAACGCCACAAAATGTCAATTATGTGGCTGACAGGGGGGCTGCGAGTGATATCGTAAGACCTGTTCTGCGCACAACCCCTCAACATGTTTGCTTACAAATATGAATCAGGCCCAAAGACGCGGCGGATGCCTTTCCCGGACATCTATGGATCACGCCCCATGTCTTATATGAAAGGGGGGGGGGGGCTACATACACTGCTCAATAAATGCCTGAAACGCCCCCAGCAAGGGGGGGGGGGGGGGGGAAGGAGAATTTATCTCTCCTGCGTTGGGAGTATCCTCTCCTATGCCTGGACGGTGCTGCCATGTAGTGATGAATGAGAAAGCAAACATTTGCAATAATAATGTGTATTTGTCCATCTCTGCTTATTGAACAATTTGTCCTGGATAGACACAGCACCGCTAGCTGTATACTAAGCAGTTTATTAGCTATTCCTCCAAACTCCAGAATGAGAGAACGACATTAAACAGCAAGCTCCTTGTTCACCGAGCAGACAACACCACTGTCTGCGTTTATAAATAGTCCTATAATTGTGATTAACGTCTCAGGCCTCCGGCAACATCACAGACCCCCGAGATCTCGCATAAATATATTCCCCAACTAATATCTCTATCACTGTGAGATCATCAGCGGCTCCTGTCAGGGACTCTGGCGTTACACACTTTGTACAGCATATAAAACAGGGCAATTATTTGTATTTCAAAGAAATGCAATTCTTTATCTTTATCTTGCAATGAAGGGATTTTAGCTGAGGATTTCCTGAAAACGTTGATTAAACTTCTATGGCAGCGGAATAAGGAACAGATTTATCACAGTGCTATTGTAAATGGAATGTTTTCATATAAATACTGTACACAACCAGCTCTCAGTGGTTAGAGATGGAGAATTCCAACTTCTGCTTTCTTATTACTCCAGATACGCTTTGTGTCTCTGTAATGTCTATATATGCATGGACTATAACCATCAGACTGTATATAACATCACATCGCGCATTAGAACACAATCAGGACCCATTAATTGCCCATTTCATGTATTTATGTAATCAGATGTTTTCTTTCATTTCCTAAATACCCCAAAACAAAATGATGGTATTTCAATAAATGCTACAACACCTTTTCCCCTGTCACCAGTTTTTGTAAATGGCTGTGCTATATTCTGTCAACATGAGAATGTTGACATGGTGATAATCAGTGCCGTAACTAGATATTTTAGCGCTGTGTGCAAGAAACGGCATCGGTGCCCTCCCCCTTAACGCAAACCGGCAACAGTGCGCGCCTTAGTCGCGTGCAAAATATATAGGGGCGTGGCTTCACAGGAAAGGGGTGTGGCCACAAAATAATACCAATTCATATAATGGTGCACAGTAGTCTCCATTATTCAAATTACACTGCACAGTAGCGCCACTACACCAGGTAGAGCCCCTTTTACACATTACGGCAGACAGCGCCCCCACTTTTTACATATTACGGCAGACAGCGTCCCCTTTTTACACATAACAGCACACAGATTCCCCTTTTTACACATTATGACAGACAGCGTCCCCTTTTTATACATTACGGCAGACAGCGTCCCCTTTTACACATTACGGCAGACAGCGTCCCCTTTTTTACACATTACGGCAGACAGAGTCCCCTTTTTACACATTACGGCTGACAGCGTCCCCTTTTTTTTTACACATTACAGCTGACAGAGTCCTTCCTTTTTACACGTTACGGCAGACAGCGCCCCCTTTTTACACATTACGGCAGACAGTGTCCCCCTTTTTACACATTACGGCAGACAGTGTCTACCTTTTTACACATTACGGCAGACAGCGTCCTCTTTTTACACATTACGGCAGACAGCATCTCCCTTTTACACGTTACAGCAGACAGCGTCTCCTTTTTTACACATTATGGCAGGCAGAGTCCCCCTTTCCTCCTTTAACACAGTACCGCAGCCAGTCCCCCTTACACTCCCCCCCCCCCCCCCTCCTACCCAGGGCCGGCTCTAGGCATGTTCGAATAGAGCGGCCGCGCAGGGCGCCACCCTTAATGGGTGCCGCGCGCTGGCGCCGCCATGTTTGAACATGAAGCCGGCCCTGGTGACTGCAGGCGCTTGTGTGCGAGCGGCGCCGGTATCTAACGTCAGACGCCGGCGCAGCGCAGCGCACACAGCACACACAAGCGCCTTGGACGCTTCCTGGCTGGCCGCCCTCCCCCCGACCCCGCACCCGGCCGCCCGCACCCGGCCGCCCACACCCGGACCCGGACCTGGACCTGGACCCCACAGCATAACCCTCCCCTAGTGTCTACTCCTAACCTCTCCTCCTACAGCATAACCCTCCCTTAGTGTCTACCCCTAACCTCCCCTCCTACAGCCTAACCCTCCCCTAGTGTCTACTCCTAACCTCTCCTCCTACAGCATAACCCTCCTCCTAGTGTCTACCCCTAACCTCCCCTCCTACAGCCTAACCCTCCCCCTAGTGTCTACCCCTAACCTCCCCTCCTACAGCCTAACCCTCCCCTAGTGTCTACTCCTAACCTCTCCTCCTACAGCATAACCCTCCTCCTAGTGTTTACTCCTAACCTCCCCTCCTACAGCCTAACCCTCCTCCTAGTATCTACCCCTAACCTCCCCTCCTACAGCCTAACCCTCCCCTAGTGTCTACTCCTAACCTCTCCTCCTACAGCATAACCATCCTCCCAGTGTCTACCCCTAACCTCCCATCCTACAGCCTAACCCTCCTCCTAGTGTCTACTCCTAACCTCTCCTCC
The DNA here is from genome assembly GCF_028390025.1 of Pseudophryne corroboree. Taxonomy (NCBI): domain Eukaryota; kingdom Metazoa; phylum Chordata; class Amphibia; order Anura; family Myobatrachidae; genus Pseudophryne; species Pseudophryne corroboree. The sequence continues at coordinate 135,904 of NW_026967483.1, read as the reverse complement.
TACAGCATAACCCTCCTCCCAGTGTCTACCCCTAACCTCCCATCCTACAGCCTAACCCTCCTCCTAGTGTCTACTCCTAACCTCTCCTCCTACAGCATAACCCTCCTCCTAGTGTCTACTCCTAACCTCCCCTCCTACAGCCTAACCCTCCCCCTAGTGTCTACCCCTAACCTCCCCTCCTACAGCCTAACCGTCCCCTAGTGTCTACTCCTAACCTCTCCTCCTACAGCATAACCCTCCTCCTAGTGTCTACTCCTAACCTCCCCTCCTACAGCCTAACCCTCCCCCTAGTGTCTACCCCTAACCTCCCCTCCTACAGCCTAACCCTCCCCTAGTGTCTACTCCTAACCTCTCCTCCTACAGCATAACCCTCCTCCCAGTGTCTACCCCTAACCTCCCATCCTACAGCCTAACCCTCCTCCTAGTGTCTACTCCTAACCTCTCCTCCTACAGCATAACCCTCCCCTAGTGTCTACCCCTAACCTCCCCTCCTACAGCATAACCCTCCCCCTAGTGCCTAATGATAACCTCCCCTCCTACAGCCTAACCCTCCTCCTAGTGTCTACTCCTAACCTCCCCTCCTACAGCCTAACCCTCCCCCTATTGTCTACCCCTAACCTCCCCTCCTACAGCCTAACCCTTCCCTAGTGTCTACCCCTCCCCTCCCCTGCTACTGCCTAACCCTCCTCCTAGTGTCTTATCCTAACCTCCCCTCCTACAGCCTAACCCTCCCCCTAGTGTCTACCCCTAGCCTCCCCTCCTACAGCCTAACCCTCCTCCTAGTGTCTTATCCTAACCTCCCCTCCTACAGCCTAACCGTCCCCCTAGTGTCTACTCCTAACCTCTCCTCCTACAGCCTAACCCTCCCCTAGTGTCTACCCCTAACCTCCCCTCCTACAGCCTAACCCTCCTAGTGTCTACCCCTAACTTCCTCTCCTACAGCCTAACCCTCCTCCCAGTGTCTTATCCTAACCTCCCCTCCTACAGCCTAACACTCCCCCTATTGTCTACCTCTAACCTCATCCTCCTACAGCCTAACCCTCCTCCTAGTGTCTACCCCTAACCTCTCCTCCTACAGTATAACCCTCGTCCTAGTGTCTACCCCTAACCTACCCTCCTCCAGCATAACCCTCCTCCTAGTGTCTACCTCTAACCTCCCCTCCTACAGCCTAACCCTCCCCCTAGTGTCTACCCCTAACCTCCCCTCCTACAGCCTAACCCTCCCCCTAGTGTCTACCCCTAACCTCCCCTTCTACAGTATAACCCTCCCCCTAGTGTCTACCCCTAACCTCCCCTCCTACAGCCTAACCCTCCCCCTAGTGTCTACCCCTAACATCCCCTTCTACAGCCTAACCCTCCTCCCAGTGTCTTATCCTAACCTACCCTCCTACAGCCTAACCCTCCTCCTAGTGTCTACCCCTAACCTCCCCTCCTACAGCATAACCCTCCTCCTAGTGTCTACCTCTAACCTCCCCTCCTACAGTATAACCCTCCTCCTAGTGTCTTATCCTAACCTCTCCTCCTACAGTATAACCCTCCTCCTAGTGTCTTATCCTAACCTCCCCTCCTACAGCCTAACCCTCCTCCTAGTGTCTACCTCTAACCACCCCTCCTACAGCCTAACCCTCCCCCTAGTGTCTACCCCTAACCTCCCCTTCTACAGCATAACCCTCCCCCTAGTGTCTACCCCTAACCTCCCCTCCTACAGCCTAACCCTCCCCCTAGTGTCTACCCCTAACCTCCCCTTCTACAGCCTAACCCTCCTCCCAGTGTCTTATCCTAACCTACCCTCCTACAGCCTAACCCTCCTCCTAGTGTCTACCCCTAACCTCCCCTCCTACAGCATAACCCTCCTCCTAGTGTCTACCTCTAACCTCCCCTCCTACAGTATAACCCTCCTCCTAGTGTCTTATCCTAGCCTCCCCTCCTACAGCCTAACCGTCCCCCTAGTGTCTACCCCTAATCTCCCCTCCTACAGCCTAACCCTCCTCCTAGTGTCTAATCCTAACCTCCCCTCCTACAGCCTAACCCTCCCCCTATTGTCTACCTCTAACCTCTCCTCCTAGAGCCTAACCCTCCCCCTAGTTTCTACCCCTAACCTCTCCTCCTACAGTATTACCCTCCTCCTAGTGTCTACCCCTAACTTCCTCTCCTACAGCCTAACCCTCCTCCCAGTGTCTTATCCTAACCTCCCCTCCAGCAGCCTAACCCTCCTCCTAGTGTCTACCCCTAACCTCCCCTCCTACAGCCTAACCCTCCCCTAGTGTCTACTCCTAACCTCTCCTCCTACAGCATAACCCTCCTCCTAGTGTCTACTCCTAACCTCCCCTCCTACAGCCTAACCCTCCTCCTAGTGTCTACCCCTAACCTCCCCTCCTACAGCCTAACCCTCCCCTAGTGTCTACTCCTAACCTCTCCTCCTACAGCATAACCATCCTCCCAGTGTCTACCCCTAACCTCCCATCCTACAGCCTAACCCTCCTCCTAGTGTCTACTCCTAACCTCTCCTCCTACAGCATAACCCTCCTCCCAGTGTCTACCCCTAACCTCCCATCCTACAGCCTAACCCTCCTCCTAGTGTCTACTCCTAACCTCTCCTCCTACAGCATAACCCTCCTCCTAGTGTCTACTCCTAACCTCCCCTCCTACAGCCTAACCCTCCCCCTAGTGTCTACCCCTAACCTCCCCTCCTACAGCCTAACCCTCCCCTAGTGTCTACTCCTAACCTCTCCTCCTACAGCATAACCCTCCTCCTAGTGTCTACTCCTAACCTCCCCTCCTACAGCCTAACCCTCCCCCTAGTGTCTACCCCTAACCTCCCCTCCTACAGCCTAACCCTCCCCTAGTGTCTACTCCTAACCTCTCCTCCTACAGCATAACCCTCCTCCCAGTGTCTACCCCTAACCTCCCATCCTACAGCCTAACCCTCCTCCTAGTGTCTACTCCTAACCTCTCCTCCTACAGCATAACCCTCCCCTAGTGTCTACCCCTAACCTCCCCTCCTACAGCATAACCCTCCCCCTAGTGCCTAATGATAACCTCCCCTCCTACAGCCTAACCCTCCTCCTAGTGTCTTATCCTAACCTCCCCTCCTACAGCCTAACCCTCCCCCTATTGTCTACCCCTAACCTCCCCTCCTACAGCCTAACCCTTCCCTAGTGTCTACCCCTCCCCTCCCCTGCTACTGCCTAACCCTCCTCCTAGTATCTTATCCTAACCTCCCCTCCTACAGCCTAACCCTCCCCCTAGTGTCTACCCCTAGCCTCCCCTCCTACAGCCTAACCCTCCTCCTAGTGTCTTATCCTAACCTCCCCTCCTACAGCCTAACCGTCCCCCTAGTGTCTACTCCTAACCTCTCCTCCTACAGCCTAACCCTCCCCTAGTGTCTACCCCTAACCTCCCCTCCTACAGCCTAACCCTCCTAGTGTCTACCCCTAACTTCCTCTCCTACAGCCTAACCCTCCTCCCAGTGTCTTATCCTAACCTCCCCTCCTACAGCCTAACACTCCCCCTATTGTCTACCTCTAACCTCATCCTCCTACAGCCTAACCCTCCTCCTAGTGTCTACCCCTAACCTCTCCTCCTACAGTATGACCCTCGTCCTAGTGTCTACCCCTAACTTCCTCTCCTACAGCCTAACCCTCCTCCCCTAGTGTCTACCCCTAACCTCCCCTCCTACAGCCTAACCCTCCTAGTGTCTACCCCTAACTTCCTCTCCTACAGCCTAACCCTCCTCCCAGTGTCTTATCCTAACCTCCCCTCCTACAGCCTAACACTCCCCCTATTGTCTACCTCTAACCTCCTCCTCCTACAGCCTAACCCTCCTCCTAGTGTCTACCCCTAACCTCTCCTCCTACAGTATAACCCTCGTCCTAGTGTCTACCCCTAACCTACCCTCCTCCAGCATAACCCTCCTCCTGGTGTCTACCTCTAACCTCCCCTCCTACAGTATAACCCTCCTCCTAGTGTCTTATCCTAACCTCCCCTCCTACAGTATAACCCTCCTCCTAGTGTCTTATCCTAACCTCCCCTCCTACAGCCTAACCCTCCCCCTAGTGTCTACCCCTAACCTCCCCTCCTACAGCCTAACCCTCCCCCTAGTGTCTACCCCTAACCTCCCCTTCTACAGTATAACCCTCCCCCTAGTGTCTACCCCTAACCTCCCCTCCTACAGCCTAACCCTCCCCCTAGTGTCTACCCCTAACATCCCCTTCTACAGCCTAACCCTCCTCCCAGTGTCTTATCCTAACCTACCCTCCTACAGCCTAACCCTCCTCCTAGTGTCTACCCCTAACCTCCCCTCCTACAGCATAACCCTCCTCCTAGTGTCTACCTCTAACCTCCCCTACTACAGTATAACCCTCCTCCTAGTGTCTTATCCTAACCTCTCCTCCTACAGTATAACCCTCCTCCTAGTGTCTTATCCTAACCTCCCCTCCTACAGCCTAACCCTCCTCCTAGTGTCTACCTCTAACCACCCCTCCTACAGCCTAACCCTCCCCCTAGTGTCTACCCCTAACCTCCCCTTCTACAGCATAACCCTCCCCCTAGTGTGTACCCCTAACCTCCCCTCCTACAGCCTAACCCTCCCCCTAGTGTCTACCCCTAACCTCCCCTTCTACAGCCTAACCCTCCTCCCAGTGTCTTATCCTAACCTACCCTCCTACAGCCTAACCCTCCTCCTAGTGTCTACCCCTAACCTCCCCTCCTACAGCATAACCCTCCTCCTAGTGTCTACCTCTAACCTCCCCTCCTACAGTATAACCCTCCTCCTAGTGTCTTATCCTAGCCTCCCCTCCTACAGCCTAACCGTCCCCCTAGTGTCTACCCCTAATCTCCCCTCCTACAGCCTAACCCTCCTCCTAGTGTCTAATCCTAACCTCCCCTCCTACAGCCTAACCCTCCCCCTATTGTCTACCTCTAACCTCTCCTCCTAGAGCCTAACCCTCCCCCTAGTTTCTACCCCTAACCTCTCCTCCTACAGTATTACCCTCCTCCTAGTGTCTACCCCTAACTTCCTCTCCTACAGCCTAACCCTCCTCCCAGTGTCTTATCCTAACCTCCCCTCCAGCAGCCTAACCCTCCTCCTAGTGTCTACCCCTAACCTCCCCTCCTACAGCCTAACCCTCCCCTAGTGTCTACCCCTAACCTCTCCTCCTACAGTATAACCCTCCCCCTAGTGTCTTACCTAACCTCCCCTCCTACAGTCTAACCCTCCCCCTAGTGTCAATCCCTAACCTCCCCTCCTACAGCCTAACCCTCCCCCTAGTGTCTACCCCTAACCACCCCTCCTACAGTGTGGCACCCCACCAAAAGAACCTTCTCCCCTTGTCCCCCTTCCCCTACTGAATGCAGCCATGGGGACACTATTAATACTACAGCAAGGAAAGGGTTAACTGTGCCCTGAGTGCTGCTCCTGGCACTAGGACACTGACCAATCAGCAAGAGGCGTATGGATCCCAGGGAGCGAACCGGCTTGTGCTGTGGCAGTTACAGCCGGGTGCTGGGACAGTTGGGCGTTGAGTGGCGGCCATCTTGGGGAGTTGTACTGACAGGAGGAGCTGAGAGACAAGTCCTGGGCTGCTGCTGTGATTCCTAGTCAGGGAGGCAGGACAGAGAAGCGGCTACCTGGAGCAGGGTAGAGCCGGAGACCCTGGGAGACGGCTCCATATAACAGAGCCCACCATACATCCAGCAGCAGTGTGAGTGACAGCGGCCAGCAGGCCCTCTGAGAGAAGTAGCTGGCTGGAGGAAGAAGCAGCCTCATTGACAGTGTTTACAGTGCAAGCATCCAGAGAGGTATTATTGCCATATACCTGACCACCACACACCGGTGCAAGTTAGCACAGATTAATAGAGAGACCGGCCAAATAGAGGGGGTCATTCCGAGTTGTTCGCTCGTTGCCGATTTTCGCTATATTGCGATTAGTCGCTTACAGCGCATGCGCAAGGTTCGCAGAGTGCATGCGCTTAGTTATTTTACACATAAGTTAGGTATTTTACTCACGGCATAACAAGGTTTTTTCCATCGTTCTGGTGATCGTAATGTGATTGACAGGAAGTGGGTGTTTCTGGGCGGAAACTGGCCGTTTTCTGGGCGTGTGCGAAAAAACGCTGGCGTTTCTGGGAAAAACGCGGGAGTGTCTGAAGAAACGGGGGAGTGTCTGGGCGAACGCTGGGTGTGTTTGTGACGTCAAACCAGGAACGAAACTGACTGAACTGATCGCACTGGCTGAGTAAGTCTGGAGCTACTCAGAAACTGCTAAGAAATTTCTGTTCGCAATTCTGCTAATCTTTCGTTTGCAACTCTGCTATGCTAAGATACACTCCCAGAGGGCGGCGGCTTAGCGTGTGCAATGCTGCTTAAAGCAGCTAGCGAGCGAACAACTCGGAATGAGGGCCAGAGTGCGGGGTGTCACAACAACACTTATAGGATATGCAGCATATGAAGGAGATATTGGCCCTCATTCCGAGTTGTTCACTCGCTAACTGCTTTTAGCAGCATTGCACACGCTAAGCCGCCGCCCTCTGGGAGTGTATCTTAGCATAGCAGAATTGCGAACGAAAGATTAGCAGTTCTGCAGTTTCTGAGTAGCTCCAGACCTACCCCTAGATTGCGATCACCTCAGTTTAGTTCCTGGTTTGACGTCACAAACACGCCCTGCGTTCGGCCAGCCACTCCCCCGTTTCCCCAGCCACTCCTGCGTTTTAGCCTGACACGCCTGCGTTTTTTAGCACACTCCCGGAAAACACTCAGTTTCCACCCAGAAACACCCACTTCCTGTTAATCACTCACCGATCAGCAGAGCGACTGAAAAGCGTCGCTCGGACCTGTGTAAAATTGCATAGTTTTGTGTGAAAATACTTAGTGCGTGCGCCATACGGCCCATACGCATGCGCAGAATCGCCCATTTTTAGCCTGATCGCTATTCTGCTAAAAACGACAGCGAGCAAACAACTCGCAATGACCACCATTATTCCCTTGTGAAATAGTATTATACAGTGCTGAGGAGTTATAGTTAGCCATCGCAGTATAGTACCCATGCCTCCCAAATAGACAGACTTCCCCTCACAGCAGCGCAAACTGTAATTAATGGGTAACTTCCAGCTGTGGATTTGTAGTCATCTAACGCGTCCATTCTGCTGTTGTTTCATCTTAGGGGGTCCTTCCGACCCATTCGCACGCAGCAGTTCATCGCTGCGGTGCAAATGGGCCGGAACTGCGCATGCGCATCGTTACCCGACGCTCACAACGAAAAAAGAAGACGTAGCGCCGAATGCAGGAAGATTGACAGTGGAGAGGCGGTCCAGGGTGGATACTTACCGTTGGATGCCGTTTTCGGGGAGTGGTCATCCGAACGCATGTGTGTCCAGGCAAACGGAGGGCGGATGTCTGACGTCAAAGCCAGGAGGAATGTCGCTGGATCCGTCACACAGGTTAAGTAGATCCATCCTTACTCCTAGGTTGCTGAAAACTTTTATAGCTTAGCAGGGCTGCACAAGCGAACGCAGCCCTGCTAAGCTAAAATACACTCCCCCATAGGCGTGGACTTGTTGATCGCAGCAGCAGCAAAAAGTTGCTGGCTGCGATCAACTCAGAGTGACCCCCTTACTCTCAAGTAAAGGAAGCTTTTCATGCAAGCTATAGCAAGCTAAACTGGATACAAATAATTTGTCAGTTCACCGTTAGTGGCCATTGGGGGTAATTCCGAGTTGATTGCAGCAGGAATTTTTTTAGCAGTTGGGCAAAACCATGTGCACTGCAGGGGGGGTGCAGATATAACGTGTGCAGAGAGAGTTAGATTTGGTGGGTTATATTGTTTCTGTGCAGGGTAAATACTGGCTGCTTTATTTTTACACTGCAATTTAGATTGCAGATTGAACTCACCACACCCAAATCTATCTCTCTCTGCACATGTTATATCTGCCTGCCCTGCAGTGCACATGGGCCCTCATTCCGAGTTGATCGGTCGCAAGGCGATTTTAGCAGAGTTGCTCACGCTAAGCCTACGCCTACTGGGAGTGAATCTTAGCTTCTTAAAATTGCGACCGATGTATTCGCAATATTGCGATTACAAACTACTTAGCAGTTTCAGAGTAGCTTCAGACTTACTCGGCATCTGCGTTCAGTTCAGTGCTTGTCGTTCCTGGTTTGACGTCACAAACACACCCAGCGTTCGCCCAGACACTCCCCCGTTTCCCCGGCCACTCCTGCGTTTTTTCCGGAAACGGTAGCGTTTTTTCCCGCACGCCCATAAAACGGCCTGTTTCCGCCCAGTAACACCCATTTCCTGTCAATCACATTACGATCGCCGGAGCGATGAAAAAGCCGTGAGTAAAAATACTATCTCCATTGTAAAATTACTTGGCGCAGTCGCAGTGCGAATATTGCGCATGCGTACTAAGCGTAATTTCACTGCGATGCGATGAAAAATACCGAGCGAACGACTCGGAATGAGGGCCATGGTTTTTCCCAACTGCTAACAAATTTGATGCTGCGATCAACTCGGAATTTCCCCCATTGTGTATTAGCACAGTACAGCCTAAAAGAACTAATCACTGTCATCTTCAGACAAGCGCACCCAATTTATCTCAGGATAGATTCCTGCTACCAAGAGCCTCAGCTAATGATTAGTTCTATTTGGAATTGGTCAGCATCAGTTAACATTGGGGGTCATTCTGAGTTAATCGCTAGCTGCCGTTGTTCGCAGCGCAGCGATCAGTGAAAAAAATGGCTAATCTGTGCATGCGTATGCACCGCAATGCGCACGCGCGACGTACAGGTACAAAGAGCATCGTGGTTTTGTACAGGTTCTAGCAAAGCTTTCAGTCGCACGGCAGAACGCAGGATGATTGACATGAAGTGGGTGTTTCTGGGTGTCAACCGACCATTTTCAGGGAGTGCTTAGAAAAACGCAAGCGTGTCGGGAAAAATGCAGGCGTGGCTGGGCGAACACTGGGCGGGTGTGTGACGTCAAAAGCCGTTCCTCCATCATTAGAATCAATGCACACGAAAAGTAAGTTCAGGGCTGGTCTTGTTTTGCACAAAATGATTTTGCAGGCGCTCTGCTGCACAGGCGTTCACACTTCTGCAAAGCGAAAACACACTCCCCGGTGGGCGGCGGCATAGCGTTTGCACGGCTGCTAAAAGTAGCTAGCGAGCGATCAACTCGGAATGACCCCCATTGTGTAATACAGAGTTTTATTCCACCAGGATTACCTAATCAGGATTACCCCTAACAATATACAAAGAGTTTATGCTAACTGTGTATCACATCTAATGCCATTAATTAACAAAGACTCTATGTGCACCAACGTTAAAGCCATCTAAAACTGCACAGTATAGACTTTATGGGGAGGTAATATTGATTGATATAGTTTTCAATACAGATATATATATGTATCTATTGACAGTGTCTGCTTCATATAGTATTGTTTCCGTATAAGTCGCTAATTGCAATTGTATCCAACTGTTCCTGCTTAATGCTAGTAATTTTGTTTCATTTAACATAAAAGCATGGTCCTCCTCCAGGACAGAAAACTACTGAGACCACCGCTTGCAGTGTAATAAAATATCTTTATTTCTTTGTTGAACAATTAATTGTTGAGACATACTGCTGAAGTAATTGCTATTAGGATTGATGTTGCAAATAGCAGATGTTTATTAAGGACATCTTTGGACCCTATTATTAGAAAATAAAGTGAAGTGTTCATTTAAAGCAACATAACTATTGTCTGGAGTGCATTAAGAATGCTCACCTCTCTGAGATCAGGAAGACTGGAAGTAAAAAAGGTACGGCTATCAGAATACGCAGTGTACACATAATCACACTTGCAAAGGGATTTATAATCTCCAAGGGACTGTGTGCCATGCAACCTTAAGAGACATCCTAATCTTAATCAGAAAGACCCTCTACACCCAATCAAGAGTCAATATCCATTGCAGAACATCGCTATGGACCATGTCAAACTTCAGCCCAGTACCAGCGGTTATCAATATGCTCTGACTATGACCGATCATTACAGCAAGTTCCTGGTGGTGGTTCCAGTCAAAGATCTCACCGCGACGTCCACAGCCGAACTGTTTCTCAAACACTTTGTCAGACCATATGGGTATCCAGACTGTATTCTCACCGACCAAGGCCCTGCCTTCGAGTCACAACTGTTCTATGAACTTTGCTCTTACTATGGCTGACGCTAAACTAGAACCACGGGTTACCATCCACAGGGGAACGGACTGTGTGAGCGAGCTAATCCAACTATTATTGGAATGTTAATAAGTCTATCACGGGACGATCGGGTCAAGTGGCCAACCCTATTGCCCGAGCTCACTTACCTGTATAATAATACTGAACACTGTTCCACGGGATTTACACCTTATTATCTCATGTTTGGCCGACAGGGCAAACTACCCTAAGACTTGGAGTTGAATTCCCCAGCGACCCATCCTGAAAAGCTTCAAACTGACTGGGTCCATGAGCATCAATGGAGGATCAAAACAGCTCGAGCCATCGTGGAAAAGAGAGTATAAATTGTTCACCAGTGTCAAAAGAGGGACTACAATGCACATATCCGGTCTGCGCCTCTAAAAGTGGGAGATACAGTCTGGAGGAAGCGAAATCATCGCTATAGCAAACTGGATATCATGTGGAAACCTTTCCCTTACATCGTGATCAGTGTACCAGAAGGTGAGCGATATATGTATGAAGGTTGCCGAGACACAGGGGGACTGGTCAGTGCCGTGTCTCGTGATCAAATCAAGTGCTGTACTGCACAAATTCCTGAGGAAGAACAGGACTTGTCTGTGACAGAAGGGCAGGAAACCTGAGTGTTCCATTGCATGACCCCATGGAACTTCTGACATTCATGAGCGGTGCAGTTCCGCTGAACTCGGTACAACGGTCAGACCCAGAACCCACTGAAGAGATATCCTTGGCATGTGGTGATCAGCCTTGCATTAAGCATTCCCAGGTTGGGGGGAGATATCTACCCCGGTCATCAGAAGGTCGGAACACAGTACTAGAGGCACCTTACCTCTAAGGTACAGAGATTGAATTAGCCAGATCGGTATATGTACTATAATGATCGATTCAAGTGAAGATGCCTGAATGTTCCATAGATAGAGAATCCTGTTAACGAAATGTTAAAGGCCAATTTCTTTATTGTATGTGGGAAATGTCAGATGCTTGGGGACACGCATCATTCTAGTAGGGTCGTATGTGGCACCCCGCCGGGGGAGCCTTCTCCCCTTGTACATTTACTGTGGAGTGTCTTATTTGTATTTGTACTGAATATATGTATGTGCACCTGGTCTATTGTAGTGGTGTATATGGATGTGGATGCATGGGATGCCCTGTGTGTTGTTCCCCTTGTGCATTGGTGGCAGTGGGGTGTGTCGTCGGCCATCCTGTGGCCACGGCATGCATTGGTGGTGGTGTGTGATTGGGGGCTGGGCTCCCAGTGAGGCCAGTGTGTGTAGAGGGTGTGGCACCACATTGTGCATTGAGGGGGTCATTCTGAGTTGTTCGCTCGTTATTTTTCATTGCATCGCATCGATTTTCCGCAAACTGTGCATGCGCAATGTTTGCACTGCGGCTGCGCCAAGTAAATTTGCTATGCAGTTAGGTATTTTACTCACGGCATTACAAGGTTTTTTCTTCGTTCTGGTGATCGTAGTGTGATTGACAGGAAGTGGGTGTTTCTGGGCGGAAACTGGCCGTTTTATGGGAGTGTGTGAAAAAACGCTACCGTTTCTGGGAAAAACGCGGGAGTGGCTGGAGAAACGGGGGAGTGTCTGGGCGAACGCTGGGTGTGTTTGTGATGTCAAACCAGGAACGAAACTGACTGAAGTGATCGCAGTGGCAGAGTAAGTCTCGAGCTACTCAGAAACTGCTTAGAAATTTCTGTTCGCAATTTTGAGAATCTTTCGTTCGCAATTCTGCTAAGCTAAGATTTGTAAGAGGTGTGGCGGTGCGTGTGGTGGTGCCTGCTGTCGTGCAGGTGTAGTTTCGGTAGTCACCAGGCGCCGCTCTCTCTCACCTTCAGGTCCTGGAACCTTCAACGGACCTGGCAATCTTCAGTCGGATCCAGACACGATGACCTAGGAGGAAGGAGATTGCTGAGTGCTGTCCTCCTGACTGTGGACCGAAACGCCCTCCGGAACCGAGGAAAATGTGCTTTCGGGCTAGGTGAGGGTCATCCCAGGCGTACGCCTCAGAGCCCGAATTTCACCTATTAGCACTCTCGCACCAGGTGGAAACTCTACCTTGCAACCGCGTGCAAGGCTCACCGCTCGCCCTGAAGGAAGGGAGACAGATAGGGACGAACACAGAAGGAACACACAGACCGATGTTACTCACCGTCCTACGTCTCGAGGCAAAGAGAGAAACAGCCGTGCAGGGCCTAACTCTAACCTAGTGTGCATCCGCTACACTAGCTACATAACAATGCCCTCAAACTGGCTCAAGTGTGGGTGGTGCAACACAAACTATGCACAAACTCTAAAACAAACAGACACTTTGCCCTGCACGGTAGCAACACACATATCAGAGTACAACATCAAACGGTGCGGTTCCTTTAGATCCCTACTTGCACTCTGGGGGGGGGGTGGACGCCGCACAGCCTACCCACCTCCTGTACCTTCCCTTATGTGGGGCTCAGGCCAAGCGAGCCTGCCTACCTAAACACCCTGGGGTGGACTGGACCTAGTGCCCAGTGCCACCTTTATTCACCTTGGGGGCACTTACTCACTGGGCCTAGCGCCCCCTGACTGCGCACAGGCCGGAGGCCTGAATTCACCCACGGGCCTAGTGCCCGCCTAACTCGTCACTCGTGGGTGACCTGGGCCTGGTGCCCAGGGTCACCTTATATTACCCTACTTGGCCAAAGTACACTAGAGCCTAATGCCCTCTAATGTCCCCACAGGCCTATTGCCTGGATTGCCCCCGGGCCTAGTGCCCGCCTACTGCGCCGCTTAGGTGGCTTGGGCCTAACGCCCAAACCACCGACTGGGTATGTTGCCTCTTTTCTCCGGACCGGGCCACGGGCCGGGGGGAACCCCGACTATGCGCAGCCTCGGACCCAGAGGAGCCGATCAAATATACCCACGGGCCGGGAGGGCCCGACTGAATGCCCACAGGCCGGAAGGGCCAGACTGTGCCCACTGGCCTAATGCCCGAACACCCGGTGGTCTAGGGAGGAACGGGTACAGGGGCACCTGAGAAGGGCCTACCTGACCCGCTGGGAGAGGCACCAGGGGGGAGCTTCGTCAGCTCTCTTACTTTCCACCCCTGGTGACCTCTCCGGTGCTCTTTTTCAATCTTCGGCCGCTGGCCCGTCCTGGCCAGCGGCGCCGCCGTCGCCTCGCCGCATCCAGCCGCCGCTGGACATCTCCTTCGCAGAGCCTGGAGTCTTCTGGCCTCTTCCGCGGCCACCCGAGCTCTTCGGCGCTCTTCCACGCACCCTCCGTCCTCGGCTCCCGCCCGGCATCTCCTTCCTCCTTCGTGCTCCCGTGCGCGGTCTTCTTTGGCTCCCGCCCGGCGTTTGATGTCAGACGCCGGGGGCGGGGCCTGTGACGCGGCGAGTGCCGATTGGCTCGCCGCACCCGCTTCTGATTGGCCGGCGCCCCGCGAGCCGCGATTGGCTCGCGGACGGCGCCGGATACAAAAAACCACGGGCGACACTTCTGATTGGCGGCCAGAATGGCGCCAAGTTTAAAGCGCCGCTGCCGCGCCGCTACCCGCCGCTGACAGCCTGGTGCAGGGAAACATCCGATCCCTGCACCAGACACCCGCCGCCGCACACCCAGCGCTGGGGACAGACAAGCTGACCCAGCGCTGGGGACAGACAAGCTGCCCCAGCGCTGTCCACAGCCAGGGACAGCACCACTGATGTGCCCACAGGGCACATCTCTACAGATTCACTCCCAGAGGGCGGTGGCTTAGCGTGTGCAATGCTGCTAAAAGCAGCTAACGAGCGAACAACTCGGAATGAGGGCCAGAAATTTCTTAGCAGTTTCTGAGTAGCTCGACACTTACTCTGCCACTGCGATCAGTTCAGTCAGTTTCGTTCCTGGTTTGACGTCACAAACACACCCAGCGTTCGCCCAGACACTCCTCCGTTTCTCCAGCCACTCCCGCGTTTTTCCCAGAAACGGTAGCGTTTTTATCCACACTCCCATAAAACGGCCAGTTTCCGCCCAGAAATACCCACTTCCTGTCAATCACACTCCGATCACCAGAACGAGGAAAAAACCTCGTAATGACGTGAGTAAAATACCAAACTTCTTAGCAAATTTACTTGGCGCAGCCGCACTGCAAACATTGCGCATTTGCAATAAGCGGAAAATGGCTGCGATGCGAAGAAAATTACCGAGCGAACAACTCGGAATGAGGGCCAGTGTCAGGTATGGAGGTAGAGAGACAGTGTGTCAGAGGCAGAAAGAGGCGGAGAGACAGTGTCAGGGAGAGAGGAGAGCGAGACAGAAGGAATTTGTCAGCAAGAAAGTGAGGGAGAGAGAGAGATAGTGTCATCAGGGAGAGAGAAAAAAAGAGAGAGAGAGAGGAGCAAAAGAGACAGCGCCAGGGAGAGAGAGAGAGAGAGGGAGCGAGACAGCGCCAGGGAGAGAGGAGAGAGAGACAGAAGGAATTTGTCAGCAAGAAAGTGAGGGAGAGAGAGAGATAGTGTCATCAGGGAGAGAGAGAAAAAGAGAGAGAGGAGCAAGAGACAGCGCCAGGGAGAGAGAGAGAGGGGGAGCGAGACAGCGCCAGGGAGAGAGAGAGAGGGAGCGAGAACTATCTGAGTCCAGCAGAAGTCTCTAATGAGGGTGGGCGCTTCCCTGCATTTGGCCCCGCGAATCACAGCACTCTGAGATGGCCAGGTAGCATAGACCCCTCCTTCCTGCTGCAGCCTCAGGGCGAACGGGGTGGGGGTGGGGTTTATGCTATTGGTGGCCGCGTTTTAATGGGGGGGTGAAGGGGAGCTACAACATTGTGTGTCTGGGTGCGCGGAGAGCAGCGGGCCCTTAAAGTAGCCTGGGCCCCATGGCAGCTGCACCCACGGATGTTACCCCACTGCCCCCGCCCCTTGTGCTTTCCTCAGTGTGGCACTCGGTCAGGCAGACTCTTACAGTACACCGGGTGTGAGCTGCCTGTAATTCCCAGACAGCAGTGAGTCAGAATAACATAGTAATTAGAGGCAGAGAGTGGCTGTGATCACCAGCGCTGAGAGGTGACAGGACTTCTCTATCAGTCCAGCACACACAAGGTCAGTCCTGAGGTAAGGGGCAGATCCCTCAGGCAATCTCTGCACTGGCCCATTCATCTGACATTGCCCAAAATGGTGTGCAGGGGGGGTCAGGGGATAACTCGTGGCAGGTCTGGGCAGCATTGGGCCTCTTAGTCCTCAGGTGCACCGGTGCGATGCGTTGGCTGTCTCAGTGGTAGTTCCAGCCCTGGTGGGGAAATCAGTACGAAATCCCGCTAGACGGGATCCCGGTGGTTGGAATACCGACACTGGAATCCCAACCAGCACAATCCCGACAGGGGGGCGAGCGCAACGCAGCCCCCTGCGGGCACGTTGTCCCGCTACGCTCGGCACACTAATTTATTCTCCCTCTATGGGTGTCATGGACACCCATAGAGGGAGAATATGTCGGGATCCCGGTGTCGGTATTCTGATCTAGTGGGAGGTCTGACATTACAGACCATATTAAATAAATAAAGAAACACAGACTTGCATCTCTGGCTTTGTGTAAGTTCCGGGAAAGGTGACCATTATGTTACACCTGCCACCATGGATAATGAGTCTCCTACTTTCAGAACCAAAGTGAAAGGGAACAATCATCAGCTGCATCATAATGAGAATACTTTAAATATTTCTTTATTTGTTCTGTAGACACATTTTTTAATGGAGATGAATTTAGTCAGACTAAATCGTGAAGTTTTAATGTGCATTAAGGGGGTCATTCCGACCCGTTCGCTCGCTGCGTTTTAACGCAGCAAAGCGAACGGGTCCCTGCTGCGCATGTGCCGACGCCGTAGTGCGCCTGCACATGCGGGACGGCCGAAGGCCATAGCAGGACAGCGATCGCCTCTGCCTGATTCACAGGCAGAGGCAATCGATGGGCGGGAGGGGGCGAAACGGCGGTGGCGTGGTCCGGCCAACGCAGGCATGGGCGGACCGAATGGGGGGCGGGCTGCAGCGGCTGCGTGACGTCACATGCAACCGCTGCGGTCCAGGGAGCGAGGAGTAGCTCCCGGCCAGCACGCTAAAGCTGCGCTGGCCAGGAGCTACTCCTGAAGTGCAAAGGCATGGCCGCTGCGCGGGGGGAACTGGACTGACATGCGGGGCGGACTAGCCCTGTGCTGGACGTCCCCCCGCATGTCAGGAAAGATGATCAACTCGGAATGACCCCCTAAATGTCCAAACACGACCAAATTCTATGCACAGTCTGTATTATGCCCATGAAATATAATTCCCATATTGTGGGGGTTTATGTAATAGAGTGCAGCGCGGGTTGAATGCACCGGTGGGATTTCCGCAAATACGTATGTCCCTTTTTAAAAAAAATCTAGCAACCCTAGCTCCACTGCATCTGATGTCAGCATTGCAAGCGTCTCTGAATCAGGCTGATCGTCACTGCAGGAGGACGTGCGCAACAAGTGTAGCACATAGGCGTGCGCAGCTAATTTTATTAGGGGGTGCACCACCTTTTGGGCGTGTCCAGCTCCACCTTCTGGGCATGTCCAGCTCCACCTTCTGGGCATGTCCAGCTCCACCTTCTGGGCATGTCCAGCAGGGCCGGTTCTACACCTTGTGGCGCCCAGTGTGAAAGTTTTGACTGCCCCCCCCGCCATCGCAGTAAAACAGAGCGTGCCAAAGGCACGTGTCAAAACATAGGGGCGTGGTTTCATAGGGGAGGGGCGTGACCACAGCTATGCCCCCAGTAGTTGTGCCCCCAGTAGATTTGCCCCCAGTAGATTTGCCCCCAGTAGCTGTGCCCCCACTAGATTTGCCCCCAGTAGATTTTGCCCCCTGTAGCTATGCCCCCAGTAGATATGTCCCAGTAGTTGTGCCCCCTATTGCTGTGCCCCCAGTAGTTGTGCCCCCTGTTGCTGTGCCCCTTAGTAGCCGCTTACAAACACACATAAACCCCCCCCCCCAATACTTACCACTGCCCCGCTCCTGCTTCCTGACCGCTGCTGCTGCTGCTCCGTCTGGCTGCCCGCGGCTCCTCTCTATGGGAGAGACGTCATGATGTCTCTCCCATAGCAGCGCCGCACAGACACTAGGGGTCAGTAATGACCTCTAGCGTCAGACAGGTGCGCCGGTTGCAGCGGACACCCATACAGCCCACGGCATCTGCTGCAGCCGTGAAGCAGGGTGCGGGTAGGCGGCGGGTGCCTGCGGGCTGACTGCGGCCGCACCTCCGGGCCACAGCGCCCTGAGCACAGGCACTGCTTGCCTGCACTAAGGGGGTCATTCGGAGTTGATCGCTCGCTAGCAGTTTTTAGCAGTCGTGCAAACGCTATGCCGCCTCCCACTGGGAGTGTATCTTTGCTTAGCAGAAGTGCGAACGAAAGGATCGCAGAGCGGCTACAAAATAATTTTGTGCAGTTTCAGACCTACTCCTAGCTAGCGATCACTTCAGACTATTCAGTTCCTGTTTTGACGTCACAAACACTCCCTGCATTTTTCCTGGCACGCCTGTGATTTTCCAAACACTCCCTGAAAACGGTCAGTTGACACCAAGAAACGCCCTCTTCATGTAAATCACTCTGCAGCCAGCAGTGCGACTGAAAAGCTTCGCAAGACCTTGTGTGAAACTACATCGGCCGTCGAAAGTACAACGCACGTGCGCATTGCGCCGCATACGCGGAAAAGACGTTTATTTTACATCATCGCTGCGCAGCGAACATTTTCAGCTAGCGATCAACTCGGACTGACCACCTAAGAAGCGCTCCTGGGGGTATATTTATTTACAAAGATTCGTGTTTTGGCCATTTTGAAGGGTGTTTGAACTCGAATGGTATCGGGTGCAGAGCCGGCCTTAGGTATAGGCAAACTAGGCAATTGCCTAGGGCATCTGGTATGCCTAGGGGCACAAGCAGCTTCTGCTGATTAAAATGATATGTGGCATGCCTATATTCTGTGTGTAGCATTTTGTATGCAGATACAGCCACAGATGCACACAGTATATAGGCATGCCACATATCATTTTAATCAGCAGAAACTGGAAATTCAAATAAGATGCATGTGTATATGTGTCATTATGTGTATAAGGGCATTAGTAATGTGTAACATATGTGTAAGGGGCACTATGTGTGTCATTAAGTGTATAAGGGAACTAATAATGTGGGGCATATGTGTAAGGCACATTATGTGTGTCATTATGGGCATTAACAATGGAGGTCATTCCGAGTTGGTCGCTAAGTTTTTCGTTCGCACAACATATTCGCAAAGTTGCGTTAATGTAGTAAATTTGCGAACATCCGCCCCCAACGTATTTTTGCACATTCGTACGCAGTATTACACAAAGTGGGCGTACGCCAAATGACATCGCAGTAATGCGAAACCATCGCATCAATGCGAAACCATCGCATTAACACATACTTCATCGTAAAAATACTAAGTTGTAGCAGATTTACACATTTTTCCTTAAAAGTGCACACTTTAAAGGAAAAACGCGCAACAATGTTTTTTTTTGCTATTAAGTGAAATTACACCTTTCAGTTTAAAGTCCACAAGCTCTCGTCAATTACGAATCCAATTAGTGTAATGATTGAATATGTTCCAAACCAATTAAGTCAGGTAAAAAAACCTGAAGAACACTTTGTTCCCATAATTGACCATCAACATGTAAAAGTCTAAAATATAAATATAGATGTTTTATTTTTTTTTATTTTTTTTGGTTTTAAGGTGTTGTTTGTGAATGAAGGTGTTTACATGTTTATTAACACAATAATCTCCTAACTTTTTTATTTTTTATAATCTTACGTTAGATGTGTGAAATGTTTTAGGAATTCAATTTCTGCTTGCCAATCTGCTGATCCTTTTTTGCATTAATAAACACAACACCCGGTTAACTTTAAACAACTTGTTTTTATTTGTTTTGTTTTTTAAATCAATAAATGTATTAACAAAAAAATAAATCATGCAAATTTTTGTAACAGATCCAGACAATTCATTAAGCCATGCAGGTGTTGGCGCATGGTTTCTATAATTCCCCCAAAACTTGTGGGATCTCCAACTGCAACATCTGAAATTAAGATGCAACATAAACATTAATAACTTAATCACATTACTTATTATCCAAGCAAGGCACAAAGCACACTTAAATGCAGGCATGTCCAAACTGCTGGCCTCCAGCTGTTGTGAAACTACATATACCAGCATACCTTGACACAGTTTTGTGGTCAGAGAATGCCAAAGCTGTGTCAGGGCATGCTGGGATGTGTAGTTTTTATCCAGCTGGAGGGCCGCAGTTTGGACAGGCCTGCTTTAATGCCTAAGTGACTACATCATGGCTGCTTTAAGGCTAAAGCAGTAGCATAACACACAAGCCTGCTCAGCAATGTTTTTTTTTTTTAAACAAGAAAGTGTACCACACCATGGGGTACATTTACTACTACGGGAGTTCAATTTAAGATGCGAAGTTGACCATAGCAACCAATCAAATTAAACATGTTATCTTGTAAAAGTGGGCATAAAAACTTCAAATATAATCTTATTGGTTGCTATGGGCAACATCCCATGTTAAAGAGAACTACCATCTTAGTAAATGTAACACCATGTTGGCATTCATTCACATCTGTAGTGAAGAGAATTAAATTTAAGGAGGTTTGGTCCTGCATCATCACACTGCATATCAACATCTTCAGAAGGACTACATATCCTAGCATGCCCACAATCCCTGAAAACCGCCTTTACTAAATAAGGTCAAACAGGTTGTGAAAAATACAATAAGCATTTTGTGAGTGTAACTTTCACACCACAAATCATTGTGTTGTTCGGCTGGCTAACAAAGTGAAGCATATGATTTGAAAGTGCAAACATTATGAATACACAGGCACAAGTGTAAAAGACTAACAACATACTAAACTCCACTCAGGTAGAAATGTTAGGCAGAAAACTGAGCACATATTAAACCATGTTGTCCTGGCAACCCTGTCAAACTAATGAGTGTCGACCTAGAGTGGACACACAAAACATTGCACACATAAACACTACATATAATGATACTCACAAAAATTACAATGCAACATGAACACCATCAATAATAACTCAAAATGTTTTCCATGCTAGCTGATTTTCAACAGTACAACAGTGCATGTTTTTACATTGTAAGTGTAAGTAGGTAATATTTATGTTAGAAATGTTAAAACACTTACTTTCCTCAGCAACATTATGTTCACCACTGAGACCATCAGGGGCTTCTTCTGCCCATTCACTGGGTGGTGAAGGCAGCTGGATGGGGGAAGGAGGAGGGATTGGGGAAGGAGGAGGGATGGGGGAAGGAGTCTGGATGGGTGAAGGAGGAGGGATTGGGGAAGGAGGAGAGATGGGGTAAGGAGGAGGGATTGGGGATGTAATTTCTGAGGGTGGGTCTGATTGAGATGGCGAGGGGGGCGGAGAGAATGTTTGTTCAATAGAGGGTGAGGGGGGCTGAGAAGGGGAGTTGGAAGTAGAAGGAGAAGTGGACTGGGAAGGAGGAGAAGGGGGCACAGAAAGAGAAGGAGAGGTGGGCTGAGAAGGGGAGTGGAAAGGGGAGGGGGCCTGGGAAGCTGAGGGGGCCGGTGAAGCTGAGGGGGACTGGGAAGCTGAGGGGGCCTGGGAAGCTGAGGGGGACTGGGAAGGTGAGGGGGACTGGGAAGCTGAGGGGGACTGGGAAGGTGAGGGGGACTGGGAAGGGGAGGGGGAGTGAGAAGGGGAGGGGGATTGAGAAGGGGAGGGGGAGTGAGAAGGGGAGGGGGAGTGAGAAGGGGAGGGGGGCTGAGAAGGGGCCTGATGTTGCCTCCCTGCATCTGGTTGCCGTTGTGGTCGTCCTATAATGATATATGTGTTATATTTTAGATTGCATGTTAAATTTCAGAAACACCATTTGTCAATTACACTGTTCTGTCCCATGTAAAAGACACAGGGCTTATTTTTTTTTTTTTAATTAAGATTTTTCAAACTCTTTATGTTGGCCACAGCAACCAAAATGATTCTACTAAACTTTTTTGATGCTCATTACTGAATCTATTCCATTGAGTCATATTGATTGGTATAGGCAACATCACCAGATCACTATTCAAGCCACCTTATTATATAGACACCACTGATCCAGTTATTTGGTACAGTTTCCAGCCTGGGTATTAATTCTGGACAACATGCACTTGTTTTGAATCACTTTGCTACAGTCAGTACTGTTTGCCCTAACCACACACACTGTCATATTTATTAAATTTGTTCAGTCAGTGTTGCAATTACAGACTACCACTTAGTGTAAATTTGCAAAATTTATGCTAATAATCTCTGTTATGTAATGTAACTTACTACGTGCACGCATTTCCCGGATTTGCTGGCGGATCTCCGCCAACAGTTCAGGAGTCCTCCTGCGGAGATCACTCCATCTCCTCTCTAGTTGGATGATGGTCCGCCTGCTGCGGACGCGAGACCGCAGTAGGTGGCGGACCTCCGCGTAGGCCTCGCGCTTAACCCGATTTGGGATAAAGCGCCCAACGCGGCCTACGCGGCGGTCCATCACCGCAACCAGGACGCGGAGCTCCCGCCTGGTGAAAGGTGCTGCACGCATCATGGCAATGGCGTTTTCCTTATTTGGGCATATATTTATAGTGTGTGTTAGCATGTGATTTGTCTAAAATCTATGCCGTCATTTCAATTAACTTTATTGATCTTTGCAATGCTGTGAAGAGCACAGTGGTAATTTCGCTCGAGCGGAAATACGCAGTCGCGGAAGAGAAAAAAATAATAATTTAACACACAACCAACTAAAACACCCACACAAACACAGACACACACACACACACACACACACACACACACACACACACACACACACACACACACACACACACACACACACACACACACACACACACACACACACTTTTTAAATAAATTGTAAAAATATCTGTGTACTCACCACAGTTTGTGTGATAATTCAGCTGGACAGTCACAAAGTGGTCAACATTCAGTTTCATTTGTTTGTGTTATTTTTTAAAAAAAACAGGATTTTATGATAGAAATAAAAAAAGGACACTATTTAGCAACATCACATTATTAGATTAGAAAATAACACATTGTAAGCTTAACCTGTTTACGGTTATTTTTGAAAAACATAATTAGAGATTCCCACACACCCGAATAATTACACAATGACCTTACAATAGCAAGCCAAATTTCTGCGTTACAAAATGAGCATAAGCATACTGTGTTTTTGATTAATTTCAAAAAGTAAATAAAAAAACACTATACCTGAAATATTCTTCAACAATGCTTGCCCTGACTTGGCTTCCCCTCCGTGTAATACTCCCCCCACCGAAGCGACGGACAACCCCTGGCTCCTCATCAGGCAATTCCTCTGTCTGAGGAAGCTCTACGCTACTCCTTACCGCGATGTTATGTAGTATAGCGCACAGGACCACTAGTTTACTTGCCATCTCCGGCGAATACATAATGTCGCCACCAGTGCGGTGGAGCACACGAAACCGGCCTTTAAGGACCCCAATTGTGCGCTCCACCAGCTGTCTAGTGGCAGTAAGCGCGGAGTTAAATGCCGTCTGTGGTCCTGGCCTGGGATTACGGTAAGGAGTCATGAGCCAGGGGGTGCAAGGATATCCACGGTCTCCTGTTTGAGGAGAAGTAAAAATTAGAAAGAGTATATTCCTAAAATTGTTTAAAAATGGCAGGAAATTATGTTGGCCAACTCACCCAATAACCACATGTCTGCTCGTTGACTTGATCTTAATCTGTGCCATATCCCTGATTGTCTAATGACATAAGCATCATGCGAGTTTCCGGGAAACTTGGCATTCAGGAAAAGGATCTGGAGGGATAGCCCACAAACAACCATTACATTCAGAGAATGAAACAGTTTCCTGTTTCTATAAATTTCTTCATTATGTCTTGTGGCACAATAGCTACATGTGTGCCATCCACAACCCCAATAACATGTGGGAAGCGACTACCACCTTCCTCAAATTGCAGCTTCACCACATCTAGGGCACCAACATCCAAAGGCATAGCAATAAATTGCTTAACCCGCTTTATGAAAGCCTGGCTGACACGCCGCAGGACCTTACTGAACTGGCCCTGCGACATGCCAACCAGGTCTCCAACAACATGTTGAAAAGACCCTGTGGCCAAAAAATGTAACACAGCAAGGAATTGTGTCAATGGTGGTATTGCTGTAGGATACCGAATTGAAGGCTCCAGATCACTCTCTATTATGGAGAGAGTGTCTAGGATTAGATGTGCTGGCAGCCTGTATCTACGCACAACAACATCATCTGGCATCCCAAAAAGTAGGACACGGGTGCGGAAAATTGGTGGCCTAGCACGCCTCCATTGCCTTGGTTGATGAGGAGCCGGTTGTGGTTGTGGGGCTGGCGGTTGGGGTGGGAGTGCTGCCGTGGGTTGGGGTGGGAGGGCTTCTGCTGCCACAAACACTGACATCACACACTTTAAAAAAATTAAAAAGATATGTTGAATAAGACAAATGCAATCCAAAAATATAAAAAAATAAACTAAAAACGGGGTGTCAACTTACTGCAGGAGCATACGACATTTTTTCTGGGTTCAATTCCGGAACAATTTGAAATTGAGACAAAAAAGGAAAAACACAAATTAAAAGTGTGAAACCTACATAGTTTTTTCTAAAAATAAAATAAAAATGTCAACCAACAATACAGACACATAATAAGAGCATCAAAGACATAACAAACACCTAAGTATAAATAACGATAAATAGGTTCGACATCTAAAATAGATTCCAATAAAAATTTAGCCCTTTAGTAGCTAGTACAGGCAAGAACAGCACTACTTTGCAGAACAATCCTGGGAAAAATTATTTAATTTAATATATAGATGGATGACAAACATAAGCAAAACACTTTGAACAAACACAAACAGCCACAAACACAGGCCAAGGGGACTTACCTGCTCCTCCAAAAACAGCAGTAAATTAGTGTTTTTGGGCACACTAAACAACACAAACCAAGAGGGGATAAATCTCCCAAAATAAGACACCTACAAGAGAGCAAAAATGACAGTAAGCACACATATAGCCCATTAACACAAACAGCCACAAACACAGGCCAAGGGGACTTACCTGCTCCTCCGAAAACAGCAGTAAATTAGTGTTTTTGGGCACACTAAACAACACAAACCAAAAGGGGATAAATCTCCCAAAATAAGACACCTACAAGAGACCAAAAATGACAGTAAGCACACATAGAGCCCATTAACACAAACAGCCACAAACACAGGCCAAGGGGACTTACCTGCTCCTCCGAAAACAGCAGTAAATTAGTGTTTTTGGGCACACTAAACAACACAAACCAAAAGGGGATAAATCTCCCAAAATAAGACACCTACAAAAGACCAAAAATGACAGTAAGCACACATAGAGCCCATTAACACAAACAGCCACAAACACAGGCCAAGGGGACTTACCTGCTCCTCCGAAAACAGCAGTAAATTAGTGTTTTTGGGCACACTAAACAACACAAACCAAAAGGGGATAAATCTCCCAAAATAACACACCTACAAGAGAGCAAAAATGACAGTAAGCACACATAGAGCCCATTAACACAAACAGCCACAAACACAGGCCAAGGGGACTTACCTGCTCCTCCAAAAACAGCAGTAAATTAGTGTTTTTGGGCACACTAAACAACACAAACCAAAAGTCGATAAATCTCCCAAAATAAGACACCTACAAGAGACCAAAAATGACAGTAAGCACACATAGAGCCCATTAACACAAACAGCCACAAACACAGGCCAAGGGGACTTACCTGCTCCTCCGAAAACAGCAGTAAATTAGTGTTTTTGGGCACACTAAACAACACAAACCAAAAGGGGATAAATCTCCCAAAATAAGACACCTACAAGAGAGCAAAAATGACAGTAAGCACACATATAGCCCATTAACACAAACAGCCACAAACACAGGCCAAGGGGACTTACCTGCTCCTCCGAAAACAGCAGTAAATTAGTGTTTTTTGGGCACACTAAACAACACAAACCAAAAGGGGATAAATCTCCCAAAATAAGACACCTACAAGAGACCAAAAATGACAGTAAGCACACATAGAGCCCATTAACACAAACAGCCACAAACACAGGCCAAGGGGACTTACCTGCTCCTCCGAAAACAGCAGTAAATTAGTGTTTTTGGGCACACTAAACAACACAAACCAAAAGGGGATAAATCTCCCAAAATAAGACACCTACAAGAGACCAAAAATGACAGTAAGCACACATAGAGCCCATTAACACAAACAGCCACAAACACAGGCCAAGGGGACTTACCTGCTCCTCCGAAAACAGCAGTAAATTAGTGTTTTTGGGCACACTAAACAACACAAACCAAAAGGGGATAAATCTCCCAAAATAAGACACCTACAAGAGACCAAAAATGACAGTAAGCACACATAGAGCCCATTAACACAAACAGCCACAAACACAGGCCAAGGGGACTTACCTGCTCCTCCGAAAACAGCAGTAAATTAGTGTTTTTGGGCACACTAAACAACACAAACCAAAAGGGGATAAATCTCCCAAAATAAGGCACCTACAAGAGACCAAAAATGACAATAAGCACACATATAGCCCATTAACACAAACAGCCACAAACACAGGCCAAGGGGACTTACCTGCTCCTCCGAAAACAGCAGTAAATTAGTGTTTTTGGGCACACTAAACAACACAAACCAAAAGGGGATAAATCTCCCAAAATAAGACACCTACAAGAGACCAAAAATGACAGTAAGCACACATAGAGCCCATTAACACAAACAGCCACAAACACAGGCCAAGGGGACTTACCTGCTCCTCCGAAAACAGCAGTAAATTAGTGTTTTTGGGCACACTAAACAACACAAACCAAAAGGGGATAAATCTCCCAAAATAAGACACCTACAAGAGACCAAAAATGACAGTAAGAACAACATTTTTACATTAGTCCACAAAACAGAAACACTAAAGCACAGGTTTAGTGTTATAAATTTACATTCAAAATATAGATTAACAACATTTAATATTTAATAAACAAAACAAAAAAATGCTACAACAAACAGTTGCATTTAACAACAAGACGAATGCACGAATACTCACAAACGGAATTTCGCAAAAAGTATGCAATACTGTCTATATGCTAAACGCGAACAAACGTCCAAATGTATGCTTGACAATTACTCACTCAGAAAAGAACAATAGCACCTTCACGCACGGGCCAACGAACTCCAAACTGCAACATCCAAAATACTACAAACTCCAAACTACCAACACTCACAGCGTGCAAACTAGGCCCTTAAATAAGCAGTGCAATCATTAGCAAGATTACCATACTGTACACCTGTGTGAATGAACGCGCCGCACGTAGGTATAAATAGGCACACACCTGGGCGTACACACGTCATCTCCAACATGGCTTCCCGTGAGGAATTAGCAGCAGAGATGGACCGCATTGCACAGCAGCAGATGGCATTGGCGAAAAAACGCCTAGAGTGCCAGAAACGGATGTTGGAATACGCCTCTGCGGATTCTGAACAGGCAGGACCTAGTACTCTGCAAATGTCAGCTTCTGAGCCCCAACAATTGAGTGGGGATACCCTGCCACACACACATACTGGCCAAACTGAGGAGGAATCAGCATTAGCCACACAAACACAACAGACAGAAGCTGCTAGTGAGGAGGAAGATGGTGAGGAGCAACACGAAGAAACCTCACAGGCTACCTCCAGACGTAAGAAAAGACAGCCAGCATTCACTAAGAGGGAGTTGCGTGTCTTGGTCACGCAGGCCATGTCCAAAGTACATAGAGGCCCCAAAAACATGGGTGCTGCTACAAAAGATCGCATCTGGAGGGACATCACACATTCTGTGAATGAAGTTGGCTCTGTCGTCAGAACATCGCAGGAAGTTAGACGACGGTAAGTGCATCTTGCCAGTCCTTTTTCTTTGCTAAGTTGACTTAAAAATGTAGTGACATGTGATGTTATGTATAGCAAACAGAAGCAGAACATGTGTCCTAGATATTTACATACACAAATAATAAGACTCTACTTTGCCCCTCTTTCACAATACATATGTAGGTGGGCCGACTTCAAATCCCGCCTGAAGGCAAAGAGGTCTGCGGAGTGGAATGCCTCAAGGGCTACAGGGGGAGGACCATCTGTCGCTGTGGAGTTTACAGACTTGGAGGAGATGGCGATGGCCTGTGTCAGTTATGAGGAGGGCCAAGGGGTGTCTAATATGGACACGGACCTGCCTGAGATCCTGACGGGACATGACTTGCCAGGTAAATTTACACATGTATTTGTCTGCAATTTAAACTGTATTTATAAAATAAAATCTAATTTTTTATTGTACTCTTTTCCCACACATTCTTCTATTTGCTTGCCACAAAACACAGCACAGGGGGATGATCAGTTTGAGTCACAGGAGGGTTATGTGGCTGAGGTGGAGGGACCTAGTGGGTCTGCCAGTGTGGGGCCACAAATCCGACCTCTGCAGGTTCCTACTGGCCCCCCCACCCAACCCTCTGCTATCCCGGAGATCCTGCTTGAAATCGCTAGGTATGGTGAGAGCCTAAATGCGTTTCAAGACGGGGTCCTCCGGGAGGTAAGCCAGATAGCTGTCCGGCTCACTGAGCACCGAACCAGTGTTGAGCAAGGTGTTGCTCAACTCTGCCAAGGTCTGGCAGAGATCAGGCAGGGCGAAGAACAACTTGCCTCCTCATTCCAAAGCCTTGCATATAACATCTTGCAAGGGCGCCAGGCCATCGCTGTCTCCCTTGCCCACAGTGGCAGAGAGCCACCCACATCGGCTCCCTCCCCTGCCCCTGCCCAGGAAGAACAGCCCACTGGGCAGGCCCAACGAAGGTCGCTCCGCAGACCAAGCCAAGAAGAACAGCCTCAGGCGGGGAGAAAAAAAAGAAAGTGATGTCTCTCCAGATGGGCAGCACCCATGTTTTTCATGTTGCCTCTATGTTATTTTGGAGTTGGCTTGTGTGGCCAGAATGGATAACTCCCTCTTAGTGAAATGTATTATTTATGTTTGGAGGTATTGTAGCCTGTGAGTTTTTTTGTATAAACACCAGAGCCATCTTCCTCTTACTAGTGTGCTATGTATTGTTGTGTTTGTGTGGTGGATCCTAATTCTTTCTCAGTTGTGGCAAAATTTTTGTGTGGCAGGGTGTGTAATATGTTTTATTTTTGCTTACAAATTATAATTTAGTCAGAAGCTGAATTTTGCAGAGTACTAAGTTCTGCTATATCATTTGTGTCAGTGCCATATGCTTGCTGCTTGGTCCATCTCTGCCTGTGAGACTCACGTGTAGCCATGTTGTTTTCATGTTGTGAAATCTTACTACAGTAATAAAAAATATTTAATTAAAAATTGTGCAGTTTATTCAAGGTAATGCATTAGGTAAATCTTAGTTCCAGAAAAATTAGGTCAGCATATAGACACTTGTGGACCAATCTGCAATTTCTCCCAAAAAATTGCATCATCCAACAAATACAGGTATGCTTTGAACCACACTTTAATGTCCATATTAAGTAAACTGACACAACACTTTTTAGATTTATCTATTGGTCAACAGGACATCATTTAAAACATTGTCAAATATTATAAACAAATATTAATGTTACATTTCTGACAAAATTAAAGTGTATGCTGCATTATGTGGGTGTCGGTTTCTTTAGCAAAAATGTTGCAGCTTTCAATTTAAATGTTTAATTATTTCACTTGTTTGTATTTGTTATTCTTACACACATTAAAACAATTTTAAAAAATGTTTACACACCAACTTTAACACAAATAACAACCTTATTTGGCAGTGTGTGAGATTTATATGTGAGTAGAATAAACATGTAATGTTGGTTCAGACAATTGCTGTTTGCTAACTTTCATCTGCGCAGTAATTAGCAAGTAATTGGCCATCAGATGAATGTGCTCTCCAATTAACAGCTAATTACTGCATACACACTTGGTAACAGTACTTCGCAAATGTAGAGTAACTGCAGACCTACTCGGCTGCTGCGTGAAGGTTGCTACGGTTTCCTATGTTAGATTTAACAGCGACAAGGTATAATTGCGAAAAACACGCCCATTGCGAGTTGCATACTCCCACACTGTACGCCCACTTTCAAGCCCATGTCGGAGCATTGCGAAGTCTCGCCTTCACCACGCCTCCGCCACTCCTCGTTTTCGTTTGCCAGTTACGTGTTGGTTTAAATTTGGCATTTTTGCACTAATGTCGTACGCATGTACTCGCGCATGCGTATTTACGCTTTTGCGCATGCGCAGACACTTAGTTTTCGTACATTTGCGATGCGATGAATCTCTGCGATCAACTCGGAATGAGGGCCAATATGCGGCATATGTGTAAGGGAAATTATGTGCATAAAGGCATTTATAAGGGTTGGCATAATGTGTAAGGCGCATTATGTTATAAGGACATTAATAATGTGTGTCATAAGTGTAAGGGGCATTACTGTGTGGTATTATGTGTATAAATGCATTACCAATGTGTAGCATTATGTGTATAAGGTGCTCTACTGTGTGGCGTAACGTATAGAAAGGGCACTACTGTGTGGTCTAATGTGAATAAGGAGCAATATGGTGTGGGGTAATGAGAATAAAGAGCAATATGGTGTGGTGTAATGTGAATAAGGAGCAATTCAGTATGATGTTATGTGAATGAGGGGCACTACTGTGAGGAGTAGCGTATATAAGGTAAAGTGGTACTACTGTGTGATGTAATGTGAATAAGGGACACTATCGCATTATAAATTGTGAATAAAGTTGAACTACTGTGAGGCACAAGTTGAATTGGGGGTACTATAGTGTGGCCATGCCCTTTGCCAGCAAACACACATACCTTTTTGGGTTGTGCGCCGAATGTGCACACTGTTCTTATTTAAATTACAGGGGGTAGAAAAACAAAAAAAAGGACTGCTATGGGTGGGGGGTGATGGTGCTGGGAAAGGGGTGCAGAGTCAGAGGCAGAACTAGCGGTGGTACTAGGGGGCACCAGCCAAAATCTTGCCTTGGGCATCATATTAGTTAGGGCCGGCTCTGATCGGGTGCATTTTACTGCAACTTTTTGAATCCTGATACGGTCATTCACTAAGCTGACGACTTTTCACAATTCGTATTTTCCGATGTCGATGTGATTCGTAATATCAGGCAGTGTTTTACGGGAGTGATGAGTAAAACACTGCCTGACAAAACACAAGGAATCCTGGCCGGATCTGTGAGATCCGTGCAGGGCTTCATTGTGTACCTTAAAAAGGTTTTTAAAGTGTTTAAAAATCTGAAAAAAATTGTGTGGGGTCCCCCCTCCTAAGCAAAACCAACCTCGGGCTCTTTGAGCCGGTCCTGGTTGATAAAATATGGGAAAAAAATTGACACGGGGGGCTGATAGCCAAGTGTAAAATAAAAGAATATTGTTTTTTGCACAAGAACTATAAGTCCCTGCAAGCCTCCCCCGCAAGCTGGTACTTGGAGAACCACAAGATGCCGACTCGGCCCACGTCTCGACGTTGATTCCAGGGTACCTGAAAATAAAAATTATACTCACCTAAATCCAGTGTGTCGTGTCCGTTTTTAAAAATCCACAAACTTGGCAAAAAAACAAACCGCATACCCGATCCACGCACTGAAAGGGGTCCCATGTTTACACATGGGACCCCTTTCCACGACTGCCAGGACCCCCCCTGACTCCTGTCAAAGAGGGTCCCTTCAGCCAATCAGGGAGCGCCACGTCGTGCCACTCTCCTGATTGGCTGTGTGCTCCTAAAGTGTCTGTGAGGCAGCACACGGCACAGATACAATGTAGCGCCTATGCGCTCCATTGTAGCCAATGGTGGGAACTTTGCGGTCAGCGGGGAGGTTACTTTCGGTCAACCGCTGACCGCAAAGTTCCCACCATTGGCTACAATGGAGCGCATAGGCGCTACATTGTATCTCTGCCGTGTGCTGCCTCACAGACACTACAGGAGCACACAGCCAATCAGGAGAGTGGCACGACTTGGCGCTCCCTGATTGGCTGAAGGGACCCTCTTTGACAGGAGTCAGGGGGGGTTCCTGGCAGTCGGGGAAAGGGGACCCATGTGTAAACATGGGACCCCTTTCAGTGCGTGGATCGGGTATGCGGTTTGTTTTTTTGCCAAGTACGTGGATTATACATTGGACACAATCTACACTGGATTATGTGAGTATAATTTTTTTAACAGGTACCCTAAGGATTCTACAGGGACAAGAGGACAGAGCCTCATGTGAACATAGGTAAGTATGTATGTTTGGAGGTGTGCATGTATGTAATAAAATTATACTTTCACGGTGTGTGTGTCCTGTTTTTTAGGGGGTATTTTTTTAGTAGTAGTACTACAGGTACCAGCGGGCCCGGTTTTCCACCGCATGCTGGTTCCTTGTGGTTCTCCAAGTACCAGCTTGCGGGGGAGGCTTGCGGGGACTTGTAGTACTACTACTAAAAACAATATTCACATTTTTTCAAAAGGCTATCAGCCCCCCATCCGCCGCCCTTGGATGGGGGGGACAGCCTCGGGCTTCACCCCTGGCCCTTGGGTGGCTGGAGGGGGGGGACCCCTTGATTTAAGGGGTTCCCACTCCTCCAGGGTACCCCGGCCAGGGGTGACTAGTTGGGTATGTAATGCCAGGGCCGCAGGGAACACTATAAAAGTGTCCCCCGGCTGTGGCATTATGTACCTGGCTAGTGGAGCCCGGTGCTGGTTTCAAAAATACGGGGGACCCCTACGCTTTTTGTCCCCCGTATTTTTGGAACCAGGACCAGGCGCAGAGCCCGGTGCTGGTTGATTAAATATGGGGGAACCCCTGTCATTTTCCCCCCCATATTTTTTCAACCAGGACCGGCTCAAAGAGCCCGAGGCTGGTTATGCTTAGGAGGGGGGACCCCACGCAATTTTTTTCTTCTTCAGTTTTTACACTAAACACACCCTTTCCCATAGATAACCGTGCACAGATCTCACTGATCCGTGCATGGTTATCCAAACTCACCTGGAAAAAGCAGGTCTATTTTATTGCTGCTTTTTTTAACGAATCGAAAAAAAATAGACCCGCACTTGAGCACTCAGAAACTAACACCCAAATACGAATGAATAGTGAATGCCTGTATTGTATGAAATAACAGCCGCGTTTGACCGATGGTCTATTCATTCGTATTTCGGAACGTTGTCATTCAAACCATTACGAACAGTCCAAACACTGCCGAGTTTTCTGCTTAGTGAATTCCCGGATTGGGACTTAGAAAAAAAAACACAAATTGGCCAAACTCAGATTTTTAGTAAATACTGGCCCTGGTGTCCAGTGCCGCCCAGGGACATATCTAGCACTAGGTTACATTCTCTCAGTAAAATCACATTTCTCCCTAGTTCCTAATAATACAAGCAGATATAATACAACCCAGAGAAATAAAAGGAAACATAATGGTGCGACCACCGGCCGATACTGACTGTCCGCTGCAGCATAACCCTGAGTCCTAGCTGCCGCTGCTTCCTATGGCTGCTTACACTGCCACAACCTATCCCTGACCCAGTGGTGGAACTAGCGAGTGGTGGGCCTAGGTGCATATGCACCCCCCACACCCCACCTCCAGCACCTACACCCTGGTTTTGAGTAGACCGCTCTGAAAAGTATGTGAGATTTAGGGGGCTGAACATTTGAGTTTTAATATAACACAAGTAAAGTTTCAAATGTACACATGTGCCATCAGAGCCACATCTGCCTCTCTCTATGCCATCAGAGCCCCATCTGCCTCTCTCTATGCCATCACAGCCACATCTGCCTCTCTCTATGCCATCAGAGCCACATCTGCCTCTCTCTATGCCATCACAGCCACATCTGCTTCTCTCTATGCCATCAGAGCCACATCTGCCTCTTTGCCATCACAGCCACATCTGCCTCTCTCTATGCCATCAGAGCCACATCTACCTCTCTCTATGCCATCACAGCCACATCTGCCTCTCTCTATGCCATCACAGCCACATCTGCCTCTATGCCATCACAGCCACATCTGCCTCTCTCTATGCCATCACAGCCACATCTGCCTCTCTCTATGCAATCACAGCCACATTTGCCTCTCTCTATGCCATCATGCCACATCTGCCTCTCTCTATGCCATCACAGCCACATCTGCCTCTATGCCATCACAGCCACATCTGCCTCTCTCTATGCCATCAGAGCCACATCTGCCTCTATGCCATCACAGCCACATCTGCCTCTCTCTATGCCATCACAGCCACATCTGCCTCTCTCTATGCAATCACAGCCACATTTGCCTCTCTCTATGCCATCATGCCACATCTGCCTCTCTCTATGCCATCACAGCCACATCTGCCTCTATGCCATCACAGCCACATCTGCCTCTCTCTATGCCATCAGAGCCACATCTGCCTCTCTCTATGCCATCAGAGCCACATCTGCCTCTCTCTATGCCATCAGAGCCACATCTGCCTCTATGCCATCACAGCCACATCTGCCTCTCTCTATGCCATCACAGCCACATCTGTCTCTCTCTATGCCATCACAGCCACATCTGCCTCTCTCTATGCCATCACAGCCACATCTGTCTCTCTCTATGCCATCACAGCCACATCTGCCCCTCTCTATGCCATCACAGCCACATCTGCCTCTTTCTATGCCATCACAGCCACATCTGCCTCTCTATGCCATCACAGCCACATCTGCCTCTCTCTATGCCATCACAGCCACATCTGCCTCTCTCTATGCCATCACAGCCACATCTGCCTCTTTCTATGCCATCACAGCCACATCTGTCTCTCTATGCCATCATAGCCACATCTGCCTCTTTCTATGCCATCACAGCCACATCTGCCTCTATGTCATCACAGCCACATCTGCCTCTCTCAATGCCATCACAGCCACATCTGTCTCTCTCTATGCCATCAGAGCCACATCTGACTCTCTCTATGCCATCACAGCCACACCTGCCTCTTTCTATGCCATAAGAGCCACATCTGCCTCTTTCCATGCCATCACAGCCACAGCTGCCTCTCTCTATGCCATCACAGCCACATCTGCCTCTCTCTATGTCATCACAGCCACATCTGCCTCTCTCTATGCCATCACAGCCACATCTGCCTCTCTCTATGCCATCAGAGCCACATCTGCCTCTCTCTATGCCATAAGAGCCACATCTGCCTCTATGCCATCACAGCCACATCTGCCTCTCTCTATGCCATCAGAGCCACATCTGCCTCTCTCTATGCCATCCGAGCTACATCTGCCTCTCTCTATGCCATAAGAGCCACATCTGCCTCTATGCCTTCACAGCCACATCTGCCTCTCTCTATGCCATCACAGCCACATCTGTCTCTCTCTATGCCATCACAGCCACATCTGCCTCTTTCTATGCCATCACAGCCACATCTGTCTCTCTCTATGCCATCACAGCCACATCTGCCTCTCTCAATGCCATCACAGCCACATCTGCCTCTCTCTATGCCATTCGAGCTACATCTGCCTCTCTCTATGCCATAAGAGCCACATCTGCCTCTATGCCATCACAGCCACATCTGCCTCTCTCTATGCCATCATAGCCACATCTGCCTCTTTCTATGCCATCAGAGCCACATCTGACTCTCTATGCCATCGCAGCCACATCTGCCTCTCTTTATGCCATCACAGCCACACCTGCCTCTTTCTATGCCATCAGAGCCACATCTGCCTCTTTCTATGCCATCACAGCCACAGCTGCCTCACTCTATGCCATCACAGCCACATCTGCCTCTCTCTATGCCATCACAGTCACATCTGCCT
The DNA here is from genome assembly GCF_028390025.1 of Pseudophryne corroboree. Lineage (NCBI taxonomy): Eukaryota > Metazoa > Chordata > Amphibia > Anura > Myobatrachidae > Pseudophryne > Pseudophryne corroboree. The sequence continues at coordinate 100,849 of NW_026967483.1, read as the reverse complement.
CTCTCTATGCCATCACAGCCACATCTGCCTCTTTCTATGCCATCACAGCCACATCTGCCTCTCTATGCCATCATAGCCACATCTGCCTCTCTCTATGCCATCACAGCCACATCTGCCTCTCTCTATGCCATCACAGCCACATCTGCCTCTCTCTATGCCATCACAGCCACATCTGCCTCTTTCTATGCCATCACAGCCACATCTGCCTCTTTATGCCATCATAGCCACATCTGCCTCTTTCTATGCCATCACAGCCACAGCTGCCTCTATGCCATCACAGCCACATCTGCCTCTCTCTATGCCATCATAGGCACATCTGCCTCTCTCTGTGCCATCACAGCCACATCTGCCTCTCTCTATGCCATCACAGCCACATCTGCCTCTCTCTATGCCATCACAGCCACATCTGCCTCTCTCTATGCCTTCATAGGCACATCTGCCTCTCTCTATGCCATCACAGCCACATCTGCCTCTCTCTATGCCATCACAGCCACATCTGCCTCTCTCTATGCCATCACAGCCACATCTGCCTCTCTCTATGCCATCATAGCCACATCTGACTCTCTATGCCATCACAGCCACATCTGCCTCTCTCTATGCCATCACAGCCACATCTGCCTCTCTCTATGACATCACAGCCACACCTGCCTCTTTCTATGCCATCACAGCCACACCTGCCTCTTTCTATGCCATCAGACCCCTCCTCTACAGGACACCAGCATTTGTCACACATGTCCCCATGCTCACCAGTTACTGACAGTAGTGCCCCTTATTCATATTACACCACACAGTATGAGCCGACATGTACATTACCCCACACAGTATGAGCCGACATATACATTACCCCACACAGTATGAGCCGACATGTACATTACCCCGCACAGTATGAGCCGACATATACATTACCCCGCACAGTATGAGCCGACATTTACATTACCCCATACAGTATAAGCCGACATATACATTACCCCACACAGTATGAGCCGACATGTACATTACCCCACACATTATGAGCCGACATATACATTACCCCACACAGTATGAGCCGACATGTACATTACCCCGCACAGTATGAGCCGACATATACATTACCCCGCACAGTATGAGCCGACATATACATTACCCCACACAGTATGAGCCGGCATATACATTACCCCACACAGTTTGAGCCAACATGTACATTACGCCACACGGTATGAACCGAAATTCACATTACGCATCCCACCTTTCTTACTTGTGGGTGTGCTCTCTGCTGAGCGCTTCTCGCCGCCAGCCACTCCTGATCCAGACAGAACCTCTAGTCTGGCGCTCTGCCCCTGGACCAGCAGCACCCAGCTCTCCAGCCAGCCCTGGAAAGACACCTCCAACATGGGCCCTCATTCCGAGTTGTTCGCTTGGTATTTTTCATCGCATCGCAGTGAAAATCCGCTTAGTACGCATGCGCAATGTTCGCACTGCGACTGCGCCAAGTAACTTTACTATGATGAAAGTATTTTTACTCACGGCTTTTTCTTCGCTCCGGCGATCGTAATGTGATTGACAGGAAATGGGTGTTACTGGGCGGAAACACGGCGTTTCAGGGGCGTGTGGCTGAAAACGCTACCGTTTCCGGAAAAAACGCAGGAGTGGCCGGGGAAACGGTGGGAGTGCCTGGGCGAACGCTGGGTGTGTTTGTGACGTCAACCAGGAACGACAAGCACTGAAATGATCGCACAGGCAGAGTAAGTCTGGAGCTACTCTGAAACTGCTAAGTAGTTAGTAATCGCAATATTGCGAATACATCGGTCGCAATTTTAAGAAGCTAAGATTCACTCCCAGTAGGCGGCGGCTTAGCGTGTGTAACTCTGCTAAAATCGCCTTGCGACCGATCAACTCGGAATGAGGGCCATGGTCCAGACCAGACTCCTGTTCCAGAAGCAGCTCACATTAGCAGCCTGGAAGAGGTGACTGTACCTCTCCCTCTCTTCTTCCCAACCATCCACTTTGCACAGGACCAGTGCTAATGACGCAGGGACCAGATGGAGCACCCAGTCCCAGGACATGCTGCTGCTAGCTCTAGTTCAACGCTGCTAGCTGTATTACACACAGCCCCGGCACCCGCCCAATCAGACCCCATCCCAGGTCACAGTACCGGCCAACAAATGCATCCTCTTCCCGCACAGCACCCCCTACCCGATCCAGCTCCTATCCCGTTGATAGCACCCGCACCTACCGCTGGCCGATCTGCACACTCTGCACACCCCCTCCCAACCAGGTCCATTCCGCTGGCAGCTCCGCACAACCGCCCGCAACACCCGGCATCTCCCTCCGACTGGCAAGGTCTCACAGCACCGCGCCACTTCCCAATACTCCCCTCCCCAATCCTCACACTGTGCACATACAGTACCGGTGACCGATACTCTCCTCCCCTCCCCTCCCCCATCCTCACACTGTGCACATACAGTACCGGTGACCAATACTCTCCTCCCCTCCCCCACCCTCACACTGTGCACATACAGCACCGGTGACCAATATTCTCCTCCCCTCCCCCATCCTCACACTGTGCACATACAGTACCGGTGACTGATACCCTCCTCCCCTCCCCCATCCTCACACTGTGCACATACAGTACCGGTGACTGATACTCTCCTCCCCTCCCCCACCCTCACACTGTGCACATACAGTACCGGTGACCAATATTCTCCTCCCCTCCCCCATCCTCACATTGTGCACATACAGTACCGGTGACCGATACTCTCCTCCCCTCCCCCATCCTCACACTGTGCACATACAGTACCGGTGACTGATACTCTCCTCCCCTCCCCCACCCTCACACTGTGCACATACAGTACCGGTGACCAATATTCTCCTCCCCTCCCCCATCCTCACATTGTGCACATACAGTACCGGTGACCGATACTCTCCTCCCCTCCCCCATCCTCACACTGTGCACATACAGTACCGGTGACTGATACTCTCCTCCCCTCCCCCATCCTCACACTGTGCACATACAGTACCGGTGACTGATACTCTCCTCCCCTCCCCCACCCTCACACTGTGCACATACAGTACCGGTGACCGATACCCTCCTCCCCTCCCCCATCCTCACACTGTGCACATACAGTACCGGTGACTGATACTCTCCTCCCCTCCCCCATCCTCACACTGTGCACATACAGTACCGGTGACTGATACTCTCCTCCCCTCCCCCACCCTCACACTGTGCACATACAGTACCGGTGACCGATTCTCTCCTCTCCTCCCCCATCCTCACACTGTGCACATACAGTACCGGTGACTGATACTCTCCTCCCCTCCCCCATCCTCACACTGTGCACATACAGTATCGGTGACCGATACTCTCCTCCCCTCCCCCATCCTCACACTGTGCACATACAGTACCGGTGACCAATACTCTCCTCCCCTCCCCCATCCTCACACTGTGCACATACAGTACCGGTGACCAATATTCTCCTCCCCTCCCCCACCCTCACACTGTGCACATACAGTACTGGTAACCGATACTCTCCTCCCCTCCCCCATTCTCACACTGTGCACATACAGTACCGGTGACCGATACTCTCCTCCCCTCCCCCATCCTCACACTGTGCACATACAGTACCGGTGACCAATACTCTCCTCCCCTCCCCCACCCTCACACTGTGCACATACAGTACCGGTGACCAATACTCTCCTCCCCTCCCCCATTCTCACACTGTGCACATACAGTACCGGTGACCAATATTCTCCTCCCCTCCCCCATCCTCACACTGTGCACATACAGTACCGGTGACCGATACTCTCCTCCCCTCCCCCATCCTCACACTGTGCACATACAGTACCGGTGACCAATACTCTCCTCCCCTCCCCCATCCTCACACTGTGCACATACAGTACCGGTGACTGATACTCTCCTCCCCTCCCCCACCCTCACACTGTGCACATACAGTACCGGTGACCGATTCTCTCCTCCCCTCCCTCATCCTCACACTATGCACATACAGTACCGGTGACCAATATTCTCCTCCCCTCCCCCATCCTCACACTGTGCACATACAGTACCGGTGACTGATACTCTCCTCCCCTCCCCCATCCTCACACTGTGCACATACAGTACCGGTGACCGATGTTCTCCTCCCCTCCCCCACCCTCACACTGTGCACATACAGTACCGGTGACCAATACTCTCCTCCCCTCCCCCACCCTCACACTGTGCACATAAAGTACCGGTGACCAATATTCTCCTCCCCTCCCCCATCCTCACACTGTGCACATACAGTACCGGTGACTGATACTCTCCTCCCCTCCCCCACCCTCACACTGTGCACATACAGTACCGGTGACCGATACCCTCCTCCCCTCCCCCATCCTCACACTGTGCACATACAGTACCGGTGACTGATACTCTCCTCCCCTCCCCCACCCTCACACTGTGCACATACAGTACCGGTGACGATACCCTCCTCCCCTCCCCCATCCTCACACTGTGCACATACAGTACCGGTGACTGATACCCTCCTCCCCTCCCCCATCCTTACACTGTGCACATACAGTACCGGTGACCAATACTCTCCTCCCCTCCCCCATCCTTATACTGTGCACATACAGTACCGGTGACCAATACTCTCCTCCCCTCCCCCTGCCTCACACTGTGCACATACAGTACCGGTGACCAATACTCTCCTCCCCTCCCCCTGCCTCACACTGTGCACATACAGTACCGGTGACCAATACTCTCCTCCCCTCCCCCGTCCTCACACTGTGCACATACAGTACCAGTGACCAATACTCTCCTCCCCTCCCCCGTCCTCACACTGTGCACATACAGCACCGGTGACCAATACTCTCCTCCCCTCCCCCATCCTCACACTGTGCACATACAGTACCGGTGACTGATACTCTCCTCCCCTCCCCCATCCTCACACTGTGCACATACAGTACCGGTGACTGATACTCTCCTCCCCTCCCCTCCCCCATCCTCACACTGTGCACATACAGTACCGGTGACCGATACACTCCTCCCCTCCCCAATCCTCACACTGTGCACATACAGTACCGGTGACTGATACTCTCCTCCCCTCCCCCACCCTCACACTGTGCACATACAGTACCGGTGACCGATACCCTCCTCCCCTCCCCCATCCTCACACTGTGCACATACAGTACCGGTGACTGATACTCTCCTCCCCTCCCCCATCCTCACACTGTGCACATACAGTACCGGTGACTGATACTCTCCTCCCCTCCCCTCCCCCATCCTCACACTGTGCACATACAGTACCGGTGACCGATACACTCCTCCCCTCCCCAATCCTCACACTGTGCACATACAGTACCGGTGACTGATACTCTCCTCCCCTCCCCCACCCTCACACTGTGCACATACAGTACCGGTGACCGATACCCTCCTCCCCTCCCCCATCCTCACACTGTGCACATACAGTACCGGTGACCAATACTCTCCTCCGCTCCCCCATCCTCACACTGTGCACATACAGTACCAGTGACGGATACTCCCCTCCCCCACCCTCACACTGTGCACATACAGTACCGGTGACCAATACTCTCCTCCCCTCCCCCTGCCTCACACTGTGCACATACAGTACCGGTGACCAATACTCTCCTCCCCTCCCCCGTCCTCACACTGTGCACATACAGTACCGGTGACCGATACTCTCCTCCCCTCCCCCACCCTCACACTATGCACATACAGTACCGGTGACCAATACTCTCCTCCCCTCCCCCATCCTCACACTGTGCACATACAGTATCGGCGGTGACCGATACTCTCCTCCCCTCCCCCATCCTCACACTGTGCACATACAGTACCGGTGACTGATACTCTACTCCGCTCCCCCATCCTCACACTGTGCACCTACAGTACCGGTGACTGATACTCTCCTCCCCTCCCCCATCCTCACACTGTACACATACAGTACCGGTGACCGATACTCTCCTCCCCTCCCTCACCCACACACTGTACACATACAGTACCGGTGACCGATACTCTCCTCCCCTCCCTCACCCACACACTGTGCACATACAGTACCGGTGACCGATACTCTCCTCCCCTCCCCCATCCTCACACTGTGCACATACAGTACCGGTGACCGATACTCTCCTCCCCTCCCGCACCCTCACACTGTGCACATACAGTACCGGTGACCGATACTCTCCTCCCCTCCCCCACCCTCACACTGTGCACATACAGTACCGGTGACCGATACTCTCCTCCCCTCCCCCATCCACACACTGTGCACATACAGTACCGGTGACCGATACTCTCCTCCCCTCCCCCACCCTCACACTGTGCACATACAGTACCGGTGACCGATACTCTCCTCCCCTCCCCCACCCTCACACTGTGCACATACAGTACCGGTGACCGATACTCTCCTCCCCTCCCCCATCCACACACTGTGCACATACAGTACCGGTGACCGATACTCTCCTCCCCTCCCCCACCCTCACACTGTGCACATCCAGTACCGGTGACCGATACTCTCCTCCCCTCCCCCATCCTCACACTGTGCACATACAGTACCGGTGACCGATACTCTCCTCCCCTCCCCCACCCTCACACTGTGCACATACAGTACCGGTGACCGATACTCTCCTCACCTCCCCCACCCTCACACTGTGCACATACAGTACCGGTGACCGATACTCTCCTCCCCTCCCCCTTCCTTACACTGTGCACATACAGTACCGGTGACCGATACTCTCCTCCCCTCCACCACCCTCACACTGTGCACATACAGTACCGGTGACCGATACTCTCCTCCCCTCCCCCACCCTCACACTGTGCACATACAGTACCGGTGACCGATACTCTCCTCCCCCACCCTCACCGGTGACCAATACTCTCCTCCCCTCCCCCACCCTCACACTGTGCACATAAAGTACCGGTGACCGATACTCTCCTCCCCTCCCCCATCCTTACACTGTGCACATACAGTATCGGTGACCGATACTCTCCTCCCCTCCCCCACCCTCACACTGTGCACATACAGTACCGGTGACCGATACCCTCCTCCCCTCCCCCATCCTCACACTGTGCACCTACAGTACCGGTGACCGATACTCTCCTCCCCTCCCCCATCCTTACACTGTGCACATACATTACCGGTGACCAATACTCTCCTCCCCTCCCCCGCCCTGTGTCTGTGTGCAGGCGTGTATGAGGGAGTGTCGGACATTAGGGGGTGCCTGTGTGCACATACAGTACCGGTGACCGATACTCTCCTCCCCTCCCCCACCCTCACACTGTGCACATACAGTACCGGTGACCAATACTCTCCTCCCCTCCCCCATCCTCATACTGTGCACATATAGTACCGGTGACCGATACTCTCCTCCCCCACCTTCACCGGTGACCAATACTCTCGTCCCCTCCCCCATCCTCACACTGTGCACATACAGTACCGGTGACCGATACTCTCCTCCCCTCCCCCGCCCTGTGTCTATGTGCAGGCGTGTATGAGGGAGTGTCGGACATTAGGGGGTGCCTGTGTGCACGCCTATGCTGTAGCATGTGAATATATCATTGCTGATGCAGTGGCTTTATCTATTATCGGTTACAAAGAATATTTAGTCATTTACAACAGTCCTGCCCAGCAGAGCTTACAATCTGTGTCCCCTTTAACATCAGCGATTGTTTTCAGGTATAAAGGACAAACTTGCTGAAAAGTTTTAAATGCACCTAAAACTCGCCAGAAAATTATTTTCTTGGACCCCTTCACTGAGTATCAAGTAGTGGCATAGCAATATATACCCCATCTGTGTCACCCCTGTCTGTCTGCCCCTACCCTTTAGAATGTAAGCTCTCACGAGCAGGGCCCTCTTCCCTCATGTGTTCTTCCTTCTCTTACTTAAACCATCAGCTTTTCATTACTCCCTTCAACAGCACCAGATCCCCCAGTTTTCTGCGGCCCTGATACTTATGTCAGTGTCGTCTGCTGACGCAGCTATGTGTATATACCCTGTACTTGTCCTATACTGTCTTGTACTGTAAGTCGCTGTTTTCTTGTTCTGCTCATTTGTTTATGTACTCTGTAATTGGGCGCTGCGGAACCCTTGTGGCGCCATATAAATAAAGAATAAAAATAAATGTTTAATGCAGTGCACTGTAGAAAAATGACCATAGGTCTGTGCAGTATAATGTAACCTATGTATAATGTAGAATTCAGGGGCAAAGTCTGGAATCTGATCCCTAGAAGAGGAGGTGGGCGCCCAGGTTTTCCCCTGTACCCCTGTGGACCAGTCGATGGCACAAAGCCCTCTGCGCCGATAATTAGACGCGGGATTCTCTCTCACACGCAGAATGGGGCACGGCCTTATGTCCATACGTCTACTCCATTTGTGTGTGACATCTTAGGGAGTGGAAACGTGTCACACACTCGTTTCTCATCCGAGTCCTCAGTCCAGCAGCTGAATGGACACTGTGAGTAAAGCAGCGGAGACAGAGTGCCCCCAACCACCCAGCCACGGCCCACTGGTCTGAGGTGTAGCGAGGGTGGCAACAATGGAGCGCGAGCTCCAAGCGCCGAAAAAGTTAGAGGGCGCTCTGCCGCCCACACCCTTCCCACGGGCCACTGTACTGGCAGCCACAGAACAGGAGAAGCAGAGGGCGCACACTGACTCTGATACTAGGTGGGGAACAGGGCAGGCCAGAGGCAACGGCAGGAGACACTGACAGCCGGCACATGCCGGAGCTCTGCCGCCATATTTATATGTCTCACTGTCTGCTTGTAGTTGTGCAGCAGGGTTACTTCTGTCCTGCCCAGGCTGCTGCAGCACTTCTCTCTGCCCCTCAGGCTGCTGCAGCACCTCTCTCTACATTGATGTTGCAGCACCTCTCTCTGCCCCTCAGGCTGCTGCAGCACCTCTCTCTGCCCCTCAGGCTGCTGCAGCACCTCTCTCTGCCCCTCAGGCTGCTCCAGCACCTCTCTCTGCCCCTCAGGCTGTTCCAGGACCTCTCTCTACCCCTCAGGCTGCTCCAGCACCTCTCTCTGCCCCTCAGGCTGTTCCAGGACCTCTCTCTGCCCCTCAGGCTGCTCCAGCACCTCTCTCTGCCCCTCAGGCTGCTCCAGCACTTCTCTCTGCTCCTCAGGCTGCTCCAGCACCTCTCTCTGCCCCTCAGGCTGATCCAGGACCTCTCTCTGCCCCTCAGGCTGCTCCAGCACCTCTCTCTGCCCCTCAGGCTGCTCCAGCACCTCTCTCTGCCCCTCAGGTTGCTCCAGGACCTCTGTCTGCCCCTCAGGCTGCTCCAGCACCTCTCTCTGCTCCAGCACCTCTCTCTGCCCCTCAGGCTGCTCCAGCACCTCTCTCTGCCCCTCAGGCTGCTGCAGCACCTCGCTCTGCCCCTCAGGCTGCTCCAGCACCTCTCTCTGCCCCTCAGGCTGCTCCAGCACCTCGCTCTGCCCCTCAGGCTGCTCCAGCACCTCTCTCTGCCCCTCAGGCTGCTCCAGCACTTCTCTCTGCTCCAGCACCTCTCTCTGCCCCTCAGGCTGCTCCAGCACCTCTCTCTGCTCCAGCACCTCTCTCTGCCCCTCAGGTTGCTCCAGGACTTCTCTCTGCCCCTCAGGCTGCTCCAGGACCTCTCTCTGCCCGTCAGGCTGCTCCAGCACCTCTCTCTGCCCCTCAGGCTGCTGCAGCACCTCTCTCTGCCCCTCAGGCTGCTGCAGCACCTCTCTCTGCCTCTCAGGCTGCTCCAGCACCTCTCTCTGCCCCTCAGGCTGCTGCAGCACCTCTCTCTGCCCCTCAGGCTGTTCCAGCACCTCTCTCTGCCCCTCAGGCTGCTGCAGCCCTTCTCTCTGCCCCTCAGGCTGCTGCAGCACCTCTCTCTGCCCCTCAGGCTGCTGCAGCACTTCTCTCTGCCCCTCAGGCTGCTGCAGCACCTCTCTCTGCCTCTCAGGCTGCTCCAGCACCTCTCTCTGCCCCTCAGGCTGCTGCAGCACTTCTCTCTGCCCCTCAGGCTGCTGCAGCACCTCTCTCTGCCCCTCAGGCTGCTCCAGCACCTCTCTCTGCTCCAGCACCTCTCTCTGCCCCTCAGGCTGCTGCAGCACCTCTCTCTGCCCCTCAGGCTGCTCCAGCACCTCTCTCTGCTCCAGCACCTCTCTCTGCTCCTCAGGCTGCTCCAGGACCTCTCTCTGCCCCTCAGGCTGCTGCAGCACTTCTCTCTGCCTCTCAGGCTGCTGCAGCACCTCTCTCTGCCTCTCAGGCTGCTCCAGCACCTCTCTCTGCCCCTCAGGCTGCTGCAGCACTTCTCTCTGCTCCTCAGGCTGCAGCAGCACCTCTCTCTGCTCCTCAGGCTGCTGCAGCACCTCGCTCTGCACCTCAGGCTGCTCCAGCACCTCTCTCTGCCCCTCAGGCTGCTGCAGCACCTCGCTCTGCCCCTCAGGCTGCTCCAGGACCTCTCTCTGCCCCTCAGGCTGCTCCAGCACCTCTCTCTGCCCCTCAGGCTGTTCCAGGACCTCTCTCTGCCCCTCAGGCTGCTGCAGCACCTCTCTCTGCCTCTCAGGAAATTCTGGGATATTCTTTTCATTGAAGCATAGTGGGATTATCAGGTCTGGGATATCAGTTCTATGGTTAAAGCAATGGGGACTATGAGATAGTGTGTGTGTGTGTGTGTGTGTGTGTGTGGGGGGGGGCAATTTTGATGCAGTACTTTCATTGAGAGTTTAGGGGTGGTTTGGGTCTTTGGGGGGGTTACATTTGGGCATTCTTTTAATTGAGGCTTTGGGAGATTATCAGATTACCATGAGCTCCACGAGGTCTACAACCACCCTTGTCACCAATTTAGGATTTTTTAAATAGTTTCTTTTCAAATGTAACATGCCACCACATGATGGCTAGGCCCCCAATTCAGTGTTCAGTACAGGGGAGGGGGGCACCATGGCACCTCCGCACTGGTGGAACAGCGGGCAGTGCCTGAATAGCAGGACTTTCCACTGAAATTGGGCCAGTTGGGCGGTAAGCCTAAGGGTGAAGGGGGATGATGCCAGGGAAGTGTTCACCCACAGTCCTGTATTAGCGACATGACCTGTCTCTGCAGGGCTGGAACTGACGTGGCTGAGTACAGGGAAAGTTGTCAGATTTTTAGTATATGCACTTTTAATATTTTTGTCCCACACTGGAGTAAACTTGCTATTAAATTATTCCTGAAAGCGGATGAGGTTACACAACGCTGGACAGCTTTAATGCAAATACAATGTATAAGAATATTTCCAGAACACATAAGGAAGCGCGGTGCATCCTGAGCGTTCCCAGGATTAGTATTAATGGATGTAAATTTGCATTAAAGCGTCCCTCTAGTAATAAAAGTCACTTTGCAGCAATGAGGCCTTGGGGACGCCGACTCCGCTTTGCACTTAGCTTCCTGGCTCTATTTGCATAGTGTAATAGTTAAAATAATTTTTATGTCCTCGCCAGCAATGATAATCAGTATCGCGCACATTATGAATGATCTCTTCTTTCTCAGACAATCTGTTGGCAATTGTCTGAGATTCATATAATGTGTTACAGAAGTTTCAGAATTCAGTCGGTGATGTAGAGCGCGTCGGCATTAAAAATGAATATTGCAGATATGTTACATACATTATCCTGTGTGCAGAGAGAAATAACCATCTGCCGGTAAAGATATAGATTATAGTTTAATACACTTGACAAATGCAACACATATTATATAGCCAAAGGCACTGGAGTGTTTATTTCACCGACTGTCACATTCTGCAATCATTACACGTCATTACACTCACAGAGGCTGGTGTACACAGCACTGAGCTCCAATCTGGTGGCTGGTATACATAGCACTGAGCTCCAATCTGGTGGCCAGTATACACAGCACTGAGCTCCAATCTGGTGGCCAGTATACACAGCACTGAGCTCCAATCTGGTGGCCAGTATACACAGCACTGAGCTCCAATCTGGTGGCCAGTATACACAGCACTGAGCTCCAATCTGGTGGCCAGTATGCACAGCACTGAGCTCCAATCTGGTGGCCAGTATGCACAGCACTGAGCTCCAATCTGGTGGCCAGTATACACAGCACTGAGCTCCAATCTGGTGACCAGTATACACAGCACTGAGCTCCAATCTGGTGACCAGTATACACAGCACTGAGCTCCAATCTGGTGGCCGGTATACACAGCACTGAGCTCCAATCTGGTGGCCAGTATACACAGCATTGAGCTCCAATCTGGTGGTTGGTATGTACAGCACTGGGCTCCAACCTGGTGCCAGTATACACAGCACTGAGCTTCAATCTGGTGACCAGTATACACAGTACTGAGCTCCAATCTGGTGACCAGTATACACAGCACTGAGCTCGAATCTGGTGGCCAGTATACACAGCATTGAGCTCCAATCTGGTGGTTGGTATGTACAGCACTGGGCTCCAACCTGGTGCCAGTATACACAGCACTGAGCTTCAATCTGGTGGCTAGTATACACAGCACTGAGCTCGAATCTGGTGGCCAGTATGCACAGCATTGAGCTCCAATCTGGTGGTTGGTATGTACAGCACTGGGCTCCAACCTGGTGCCAGTATACACAGCACTGAGCTCTAATCTGGTGGCCAGTATACACAGCACTGAGCTCCAATCTGGCGGCCAGTATGCCCAGCACTGTGCTCCAATTTGGTGGCCGGTATGTACAGCACTGAGCTCCAATCTGGTGGCCGGTATGTACAGCACTGAGCTCCAACCTGGTGGCCGGTATACACAGCACTGAGCTCCAATCTGGTGGCCAGTATACACAGCACTGAGCTCGAATCTGGTGGCCGGTATGTACAGCACTGAGCTCCAATCTGGTGGTTGGTATGTACAGCACTGGGCTCCAACCTGGTGCCAGTATACACAGTGCTGAGCTCCAATCTGGTGGCCGGTATACACAGCACTGAGCTCCAATCTGATGGCCAGTATACATAGCACTGAGCTCCAACTAGGATACTATAGCCTGCAGTGTCTGTTTTGCCTAGGTAATCTGGAGTTATTGTTATAAGCAGAATTTATATTGCCCACCAGTGGGTGTTGGGCAATGGGTGGGGTTTTAATCAGTGAACCTATACCTTACACATGTTATTGTTAGTTCATATTAGAGTATAGCTGGCTGATTGATCCAGGATGTGGGACTCTAAGGGAGTAGGCTCAAAGGGAGAAGATATGTCATTTTAATATCAAAGTCTGTGTCACAACTGAGGGCCTGAGCTGACGGGAGGCAGCCTCAGTTGTAGGGGCTGAGATGTACCGGAACCTGGGAGGTTGTATCAGACCCCTGGACATGTAAGTAACATGAATAATAACTGCCCGAAGGCGTGACCACGACAACTTGGATAAAAGTCAATGATGTTTATTATGACAACTCCGCAACACAGCAGCAGTAAAAGAAAACGTAAAAGTCAGCAAATAATAAATACAGTTCCTGGGTACTACAGGATGGCAGGAGCCACAGGGCACTGGTAGTGTGAGATAGTTCTTATGATCTTCTAGATGGAAAGTCCTTACCAGGCCCGACTGTAGCAATGGAGATAACCCAGGATTGTGCCAGCTGGTGTTCCAGGAAAAGCTGGGTTGCTGAAGATAAAACAGCTGCTGTGGATACTGGCTGGAACCAGACTGTTGTTAGCACGGAGTGGATACTGGCTGGAACCAGTTAAATAATAAATGAACTTGGGAGCGATGAAATATGAACTGAAATGTAGAACTTGAGAGCGGAGAAATAATAATACCGGTGGAGAGTGGTAAAGTGTAGAAAGGACACCGGCCCTTTAAGGGAAGCTGTACTCTGCTGGAAGCTGAGCTGGAAGCAGGTAATGTTGTAGCTGGAAACAGATGAATCCACAATGGATTGGAGAGTCAGGCTACACCGCAGGTGGAATGCTGGTGCGGGTCTCTATGGTGGAAGTCTTGAGACAGGAGCTGGAACCTGGAAGACAATCACAGGAGAGAGACAAACAGGAACTAGGTTTGACAACCAAAGCACTGACGCCTTCCTTGCTCAGGCACAGTGTATTTATACCTGCAGCAAGGAAGGGATTGGCTAGGCAATTATGCAGATTAACAATACTGACAACAGATTGGAGGAAATGATCAGCTGACAGAATCCAAGATGGCTGCGCCCATGCAGACACTTGGAGGGAAGTTTGGTTTGTAATCCATGTGGTAATGAAAACAGTAATGGCGGCGCCGGCCACCGGAGACAGGAGGCGCCAGGCTGACAGATGCACATCCAACCACGCGGACACAGCGGAGGCCGCGGCTGACGCAATCGCCACTCAGACACTCTGCATGCAAAAGTTCAGGGATGGCGGCGGAGGCCGCGGGAGACGCCATGCCAGGTGTAATATGGCGTTTACTGTGACAGCGTCCCAGAGTGACAGGAGAGGATACAGGAATGTACACATCAGGATAACAGATGGAATCCGGTCCTGGAGCGCTGAGCCAGCCTTAGGAGGCATCTGATGGGTAAGAAATGGCGTCCAGATACCCGGATCGTGACAGCACCCCCCCCTTTAGGAGTGGCCCCAGGACACTTCTTTGGCTTTTGAGGAAACTTGGAATGGAATCTCCGGACCAAGGCAGGAGCATGGACATCAGAAGCATTGGTCCATGAACGTTCCTCAGGACCATAACCTTTCCAGTCAATAAGATATTGTAGTTGACCGTAACGGTGACGTGAGTCCAGGATCTTGGCCACTTCATACTCAACGCCTCGTTGAGTTTGGACTTTCGGAGTTGGAGGAAGTGAGGAATGAAACCGATTCAAGATCAGCGGTTTCAACAGGGAAACATGGAATGTCCTGGGTATTTTTAAGAAGGGAGGCAACTGGAGTCTGTAAGCAACAGGATTGATGACTTGTTCAATCTTGAAAGGACCGATATAGCGAGGTGCAAACTTCATACTGGGAACTCTTAACCTCAAATTCTTCGTGGATAACCATACCCGATCACCCACCTTGAGAGCAGGAACTGCTCGACGCTTCTTATCCGCAAACTTCTTGTACCTGAACGATGCCTTGAGCAGAGCTGATCGTACGCTCTTCCAGATATTGGCAAACTGATGCAAGGTGATATCCACTGCGGGAACAGAAGTTGCTGGAAGCGGTTGGAACTCAGGGACTTTAGGGTGGAATCTAAAGTTAGTGAAGAATGGTGTTGAAGCAGATGAAGAATGATACTGGTTGTTATGACAGAACTCGGCCCAGGGAAGTAATTGAACCCAGTCATCTTGAGAGGAGGACACATAGATGCGGAGGAAGGCCTCCAAGTCCTGATTCACCCTCTCGGTTTGACCATTGGTCTGAGGATGGTAAGCCGTGGAAAACTTTAGCTTGACTTGGAGGACTTGACATAAACTCCGCCAGAATTTGGCTGTGAATTGAACTCCTCGATCTGAGATAATTTCTTCAGGAAGACCGTGGAGTCGGAAGATCTCTTGTATGAATACTTGAGCCAACTTGGAAGCTGACGGAAGACCGGTGAGAGGAATGAAGTGTGCCATCTTGGTGAACCGGTCAACTACCACCCAGATGGTATTGAACTTGTTGCACATGGGTAAGTCTGTAATGAAATCCATCGACAAGTGGGTCCATGGTCGACGGGGAACGGATAGTAGAACCAGTTGCCCCGCAGGCGACTGGCGGGATACTTTATGTTGGGCACACTTTGGGCAAGATGCAATAAACTCCAAGACGTCCTTTTTCAGAGTTGGCCACCAATAGGACCTAGAGATAAACTCCAGGGTTTTTTGGATACCTGTATGTCCGGCAAAACGGGAAGCATGGGCCCAATGCATGAGCTTCTTCCTTAGCATCGGCTTCACAAAACTTTTCCCTGATGGGGGCGTAGAGTCCATCCCTACCGTGGAGAATGCCAACGGATTTATAATAGGATGCTTGTCTGAAGACTCTGACTCATTTTCTTGCTCCCATGAGCGGGAAAGGGCATCGGCCTTGCGATTCTGAGAGCCCGGACAGAACTGGAGTTTAAAGTCGAACCTGGAAAAGAAAAGTGCCCATCTGGCCTGACGAGGGTTGAGACATTGTGCGCCCTTCAGGTATAAAAGGTTCTTGTGGTCTGTAAGTATGGTGATTGAATGATAAGCTCCCTCCAACAGATACCTCCACTCTTCTAGAGCGAGCTTGATGGCTAGCAACTCCTGGTCGCCAATGGCATAGTTGCGCTCAGCTGGGGAGAACTTCCAGGAGAAGAAACTGCAAGGGTGTAAATGGCCATCTTTAGCCCTCTGAGATAACACCGCTCCTACTCCAACGGAGGAGGCATCCACCTCTAAGATGAAAGGAGAGTCGATGTCAGGCTGTTTCAGAACAGGCGCAGAGATGAACCTTTGTTTTAAAAGATGAAATGCTTGCATGGCTTCTTCAGACCACTTGGACGGGTTAGCACCCTTCTTAGTGAAAGCAGTAATAGGCGCCACAATGGTGGAAAAGTCTCGTATAAACTTTCGGTAATAGTTGGCGAACCCTAAGAACCTCTGGACCCCTTTGAGGGTTAAGGGTACCGGCCAATTTTGGATTGCTTGTAGTTTCTCAGGATCCATCTCTAGTCCGGAACCGGACACAATGTACCCTAGAAACGGAATGGACTTGACTTCAAAGACGCATTTTTCTAATTTGCAATAGAGATGATTGACACGGAGACGGGACAGAACCTCTTTAACCCAAAAACGATGTTCCTCTAAATCGTTGGCAAAAATGAGGATATCGTCTAGATAGACCACGACATGACGGTATAGAATGTCTCTGAAGATCTCATTGACAAAATGCTGGAAGACAGCTGGAGCATTGCTCAATCCGAAGGGCATGACGAGGTACTCATAATGTCCGTCACGGGTGTTAAAGGCGGTCTTCCACTCGTCACCCTCACGGATCCGGATGAGATTGTATGCACCTCGCAAGTCCAGCTTTGTAAAGATGGTAGCTCCGCTAACTCTGTCAAAGAGCTCAGTAATCAGGGGTAAAGGATAACGGTTCTTGATGGTAATGTCGTTCAAACCTCTGTAGTCGATGCACGGCCGCAGACCACCATCTTTCTTTTTTACAAAAAAGAAGCCTGCGCCGGCTGGAGAAGAAGAAGGTCGAATGAACCCCTTTGCTAGGTTCTCTTTAATATATTCCTCCATAGAATGCGTCTCAGGCAGAGACAACGGATAAGTTCGGCCTCGAGGTGGAACCTTCCCTGGAACGAGATCAATCGGACAGTCCCATTCTCTATGAGGAGGAAGGATATCAGCAGAAGCTTTACTGAACACATCCGTGAAATCTTGATATGGAGGAGGTGGAACATCAGACGACCTGGGGGAGGAAGAACAGACAGGCAATACTTTAAACAAACATGTCTCAGCACAGGAAGAACCCCATGCCAGGATTTGCGTAGTCGTCCAATCAATTGTAGGATTGTGAAGACGGAGCCATGGAAGGCCCAGGACCACAGGATGTGTGGCTCTTGGAATCACTAAAAAAGAAATACGTTCGGAATGAAGAACTCCCACTCTCAGACGAACTGGTAGAGTCCTTAAAGAAATAACTGCATCAAAAATTTTGCTGCCATCCACGGCAGTTAAAGAAATGGACGAAGGAAGTCTCTCGGTGGGTAGGGACCACCGTTTAACATAGGCTTCGGTAATAAAGTTCCCAGCCGCTCCGGAATCAAGGAGGGCAATGACGTTCCGATAACGTTGAGCAACTTGAAGCGAGACTGGGAGATTACAATCTTGAGGAGATGGAGAGGAGATCATTACTCCTAGCCGGCCCTCTCCTTGGCGAGCTAGGATTTGGAGTTTCCCGGACGTTTAGGACAGGCATTAATGGTGTGAGACGGAGCTGCACAATAGAGACAGAGAAACTCGGAGAGACGTCTTCGGCGCTCAGCAGGAGTTAAACGGGAACGGCCAAGTTGCATGGGCTCATCTTTAGATGGTGACAGTTGACGAGGAGGAGGAGCAGAAGATTTTGGAGCAGATGATCTTCCACGCTCAGTTGCTCTCTCTCTGAAACGTAAATCAACTTTCGTGCAGAGTGAGATTAGCTCATCTAACTTAGAAGGTAAGTCTCTGGTAGCTAACTCATCTTTAATACGCTCAGATAAGCCATGCCAGAATGCAGCATACAGGGCCTCGTCGTTCCATGCCAGTTCGGATGCCAGGATCTGGAACTGTATCAGATATTGTCCTACAGTACGTGACCCCTGGCGTAAACGGAGAATCTCGGATGAAGCTGAGGTTACCCGGCCTGGCTCGTCGAAGATGCGCCTGAATGTTGACACGAAGGCAGTGTAGGAAGATAGCAGGGTGTCGGACCTCTCCCATAACGGTGATGCCCAATCAAGGGCTGAGCCACTGAGAAGAGAAATAATGTAGGCAATTTTTGTACGGTCACTGGGAAAATTGCCAGGTTGTAGCTCAAACTGAATCTCACACTGGTTGAGAAATCCCCTGCAGAATCTTGGAGATCCGTCAAATTTTGCTGGCGTTGGAAGATGAAGACGTGGAGCAGAAATGGGTAAGGTGGGTGGGGTTATAGCTGGAGTCACTGTGGTTGACGCACCAGACGCGCCTGATCCACGGAGAGTTGTCTGAATCCCATCCAGCCGAGTAGAGAGATCCTGGAGACAGCGGATGATGTGGCCCTGTGCAGCCTCCTGATGTTCTAGTCGGGCTGCCAGTTCTTGCATCGGCCTGGCCGCTTGATCCTGGTCTCCGGCTGGATTCATTAGGTCAGTGCTTACTGTCACAACTGAGGGCCTGAGCTGACGGGAGGCAGCCTCAGTTGTAGGGGCTGAGATGTACCGGAACCTGGGAGGTTGTATCAGACCCCTGGACATGTAAGTAACACGAATAATAACTGCCCGAAGGCGTGACCACGACAACTTGGATAAAAGTCAATGATGTTTATTATGACAACTCCGCAACACAGCAGCAGTAAAAGAAAACGTAAAAGTCAGCAAAGAATAAATACAGTTCCTGGGTACTACAGGATGGCAGGAGCCACAGGGCACTGGTAGTGTGAGATAGTTCTTATGATCTTCTAGATGGAAAGTCCTTACCAGGCCCGACTGTAGCAATGGAGATAACCCAGGATTGTGCCAGCTGGTGTTCCAGGAAAAGCTGGGTTGCTGAAGATAAAACAGCTGCTGTGGATACTGGCTGGAACCAGACTGTTGTTAGCACGGAGTGGATACTGGCTGGAACCAGTTAAATAATAAATGAACTTGGGAGCGATGAAATATGAACTGAAATGTAGAACTTGAGAGCGGAGAAATAATAATACCGGTGGAGAGTGGTAAAGTGTAGAAAGGACACCGGCCCTTTAAGAGAAGCTGTACTCTGCTGGAAGCTGGGCTGGAAGCAGGTAATGTTGTAGCTGGAAACAGATGAATCCACAATGGATCGGAGAGTCAGGCTACACCGCAGGTGGAATGCTGGTGCGGGTCTCTATGGTGGAAGTCTTGAGACAGGAGCTGGAACCTGGAAGACAATCACAGGAGAGAGACAAACAGGAACTAGGTTTGACAACCAAAGCACTGACGCCTTCCTTGCTCAGGCACAGTGTATTTATACCTGCAGCAAGGAAGGGATTGGCTAGGCAATTATGCAGATTATCAATACTGAGAACAGATTGGTGGAAATGATCAGCTGACAGAATCCAAGATGGCTGCGCCCATGCAGACACTTGGAGGGAAGTTTGGTTTGTAATCCATGTGGTAATGAAAACAGTAATGGCGGCGCCGGCCACCGGAGACAGGAGGCGCCAGGCTGACAGATGCACATCCAACCACGCGGACACAGCGGAGGCCGCGGCTGACGCAATCGCCACTCAGACACTCTGCATGCAGAAGTTCAGGGACGGCGGCGGAGGCCGCGGGAGACGCCATGCCAGGTGTAATATGGCGTTTACTGTGACAGCGTCCCAGAGTGACAGGAGAGGATACAGGAATGTACACATCAGGATAACAGATGGAATCCGGTCCTGGAGCGCTGAGCCAGCCTTAGGAGGCATCTGATGGGTAAGAAATGGCGTCCAGATACCCGGATCGTGACAGTCTGGACTTAGCATGGACTTAAACTGGACGAAAAACTGAAAGAAAATCTCAAACAACACAAACAACAACAAAAGAACTACTTATCAATATCAACGGTATATGCAAAGTTATCACCCTCCAACTTTCACTCTGTGAACACTATGCAACCCATTTGCAGAAAGGAACATATGTAAAGGCCAGTACTCACTGGCCGATGTGGGAGAGATGTGTGCTGAGCGTGCGGGGGGGAGAAGGGGAGGGGGGCGCTCATTTCACCCAGTGGGTGAAATGAGCGACCTGCTAGATTGGCCTGCACGGCAGGCCAATCTAGCACCAGCGATAGCAATGCGCGGGGCTGCGCATCGCTATCGCTGTAGGGGGTACACACGGAGCGATCAGGCTTAAAATCTAAGCAATCTAGTCAGATTGCTTAGATTTTAAGCAGCGATCACTCCACGAGTACCCCCCTTAAGATCTAGTTTCCATCCATATTCAGAGCACAAAGATCTTCATTGGCACAATTGTGAGTTCATCTTCTTATCACACCTAACAACTCCTGTCTGTGTAACCTGGACAATAAGCAATCTGTGTCCATGTTTTTTATAACGCACTTACAACTTTTAATTTCTCTTTCAGTTACTTGTATGCTTACTTGCAGTATTCACAAACATCTTCATGCACATGCTGAAACTATAGACTGCGTAGGTCATGTAATATGGCCGAAACAGCATAAACACACCGGCTGGGCCTGCTGCACGCCTCTAATGCATCACTCTGGCACGGAAGGGGTTGCAGTTTTTGTGGGAGGAACGGAAGAAAAACTGGCTGGATTGTGATTGGCTGGATTCTGCATAGGGACCGGTCTGACATACATATAGTCTTCAGACCCAGGACATCCTGCCTCTTCCAGCTTTTTCCGTGGAACTATTGAGTACAGCTGATTTTACAGTGTTTTTATTACTGCATCTTACTTTTATCCTCTCCTCTTTATCTTTGCTCTCTTTATCTGTACTTCTCTCTGTATCTTCTCCTAATTCTACTCCTGTTCTACCTCCTTCTCCCCTACTTCCCCCCTTTTTTCTCCTCATTCATTATATCTGCTGTATTGCTTTCAGACCCAAGCACTGGACTGCCTGCTCGGCTCCTGGACTCCTCCGAGGTCCGGCCGGGCCGGCGCTGGCCTGCTGTGCCTGGGGTGCGGGAGGCACCTGGCGTACGTGGCCGGCCTCGGCCGCCTGCCCATGCTCCCTGACGCCCGCGATCTCCTGTCTCCGTTCCCGCCGCTAGCTGCGGCGGTGGGCGGAGAGCGGGGGGCCGTGGGGCTGCTGAGGCGGCTTGCAGGGGACGGGTTTGTTCCGTCCCTGCACCCGCCGGTCGGGACGGCTGACAGGCATGCTAGTCCTGTACGAACGGGACAGCGCTCCCGCCCGGATCCAATGGGCTGGCGGGGGGGTCGCGCGGCTGCCAGGCGCGGGGTGTCCGTGCAGTGCGCGCGTGCTGCATCTACTAATATGGCCCTAACCAGGGGAGCAGGCCCCCCCTGTATATTTCTAGCCCCCTGCATATCTCTAGCCCCCTGTATATCTCTGGCTCACATTCCCCTCTCCACTGGGCGGGGGGTTGCGCGGCTTCCGGACGCTGGGTGTCCGGGCAGCGCGCGCGTTCTGCACATAATACGGACCTAACCAGTGGGGGCAGCCCCCTGTATATCTCTGGCTCACATCCCAGTCTCCACTGGGCGGCCCGGGGGTCGCGCAGCTGCCGGACGCGGTGAATCCGTGCAGCGCGTGCGTGCGAATATATTGGAGGTCCGCACCAGGGGAGCCCATATTAGACCTCCTCCCACCGTGCCAGGTGATAATGTCCCAGTTCAGGGCCGGGTGGCACGCTCCCGCGGCGGAGCGGTGCGACTCGCCCTCACTGCCGCTGCTGATGGGTTGGTGCCGCCGCCGGCGGACCTTGCAAGGGCACAGGGACACTCCGCGTCCGCCCGCGGCGGAACGGGCCACCAGGCCTCTCCTGACATGGTTGGGCCCATGGCTCCACCCCCTTCTGGAGTTACACGCGCGCCGCTTAGTAGTGCCGCCACTCGTAGCTGTGCGCCCCGGGCCGCTCCCTGGCTTGGGGCCCGGCCGCGGCTCAATCTCCCCCCCTTGGAGGGCAGCGAGCGCAGGCGGTAAACGAGCTGTCTCTCCCCCGCCGCATACGGGCTGATCATTTGGACGCTGCTGCGGACAACCCTCTGTCAGATGGTGCGCTGGGTTTTTCTAGTTCTGACGACGCTCCGGTATATTTTGCTGAGACCAATGCTCGGGTTAGGAGGAGGTCGCGGCGCAGGCGGGTCAGGCGGAGTTTATTGCAGCAGTACGGATATGCCGTGTTACCCGACAGCTCAGCACCTTCCTGGTCCTTGCTCCCGACGGGTGGTTTGCGAACCTCCCGTGGGGCGCGGGACTCGCGTGCCACGTCTGAGCTTAGCGCGACGGCGGCCGCACCTCTGGTGGACACCACCGTCTTGTCTACCATTTGCGCTGCGGTCGTGTCGGCGGTGGCTCCCTTGTTCTCCTCCGTGCCCGGGGGACAGGGGCAGTCCACCGTTTCTTGGGCTTATAGCATTGCGCAGACTTTTGCGCCGCTCCTGCCTCGGGCAGAACGGCCGGCCCGCCAGCTCCGCACCCTGTGGCTGTGGCACCAGTGGGGGAACAGGGGAACAATGTCTTTTTTGTCTCCCCAGCTGTGGACGTCGGGTCAGGAATGGAGTCGGTCGGTGCATCCACAAGTCGTCCGGAGGCTGCTGGGACGGACAGAGTTCCCTCTCGTGCAAGTGAGTCTTCATCGGACCCTGATTGGTCCAAGGGGAGCGTTCTTACCCCCGTAGTGGCTTGGGATCAAGTACACAGTCCCGCTCCTCTCGCGGGGGCAGCAGTACGCGTAGGGTTTCCAGCAAACGCAGTAGACACAGGCGCAGGTGTCGGGGCACGGACTCTTCTCTTGTCTCCACGTCCTCAGAGGGTGTGTCCTCCGACTCGGCTTGCACAGGGTCAAGCGTCGCAGACGGCGTGAGTGCCGGTATTCACCCATTTCCGCCTCGCAAGGATCGGTGGAGTCGGACACCGTTCACTGCGCCAACACTGCAGTGCAACGTGGGCTCAGGCCCCGAGTCCGGGATCGGATCCGTAAGGGCCGATACGTCTATATTTGTGCTCTTACTAGCAACGATCGTCAAGCCTTGCTTTCAGCTGCTAACCAGCAACGTTCCTTATACACGTGCTGTACCATAAGTACAAAGGGTCGGCTTGGCGACGTTACGTTGAGGACTTCTGGCGCAAACAGCACGGGTGGCAGATCTATAACTTCGGTAACAAGGATGTGGAATTGTGCTCGGAGCTGACGCAGGGTTCAGCAGCACTGACGAGGGCGGTACAGCGAGTAGATGGGCAAACTGACCTGCCTCTCATTCTGCCGCCTTTCGAGGGGGTTCATTGCGCGCGGGGCATAAAAAAATGCTTCGCTTTCAATAATGCCCAATGTGACTTGGGGGGGCCCTGTCGTTTTCGTCACTCAGCCCCAACCCCCATTAAACTTCGGGCGCTCATACCCTGGCTGCGACGGTACCCGCGGCCGGTGGACGCCCAATTCTTACACTCAGGTTTCGCTTCTGGCTTTCCTTTGCCGATACATGGACTGTTGGATCCCGGGGTTGGTACGAACCTGCATTCGGCTCGCGAGTTTCCGGACGTGATCCGGCAGAAGGTTGGGGCTGCAGTGTCGTTGGCCAGGCTGATAGGCAATTTCCGGGAACCCCCCCTTACCAGATTTGGTCTTGTCCCCCGTAGGCATAGAGCTGAAGAGGACCGCGGGCTAATTTCGTCTCATTCAACATCTTTCCTGTCCTCTCGGGTCATCGGTTAATGACGCTATCCCTTATGTTCAGTGCAGGGTCGTTTACCTATCTTTTGATTAGGCCATAGACACCATTAGGTCGTTTGGTCCGGGGGCAGTGATGTGTTAATGGGACATCGAGTCAGCATTTCGTCTCCTTCCGCCTTTTGATTTATGGGTTTTTAAACCGGACGATGGCTACGACTTCTATGGGTTGTTCTATCTCTTGCGCATACTTCGAAAGATTCAGTTCTTTCCTCCACTGGTGTCTGGAGCAGACTACGGGCGAGCGGGAATTTTGCACTACTTGGACTATTTTCTATATCATTGTGTCTTTACACACCTGCAAATCCAGTCCAGATTACCTTTGCTTTTTGCTCACCCTCTCACGTTCTCTCATTTCTAACACCTTCATCTTCAATTTCTGCAACTACATAAACTTTCTGCTGTAACCACATTACTGCCACTGACCACTTCCAACAGTGTCCTATCACCTGTATTTCTGCTATCCTACTGCTCTGTACATCTTACATCCACCTCTCCTATTTCCACACTCATAATCCTATTTACCTCCTCCACACTACAGCGTGACCAGCCTGTCACTATCACCCCCAAACACTCCTTGTCTGCCCTGTCCTTATCTCTGTCCCCTGCTCCCACCTCTATCCTTCTCCCCTAGTCTCCTACATCTCCTCCTCTGTCTCCCATCCACTCCACTGCCTCACTTCCACTCCTCCCCTGACACCCCAGTGTCATTCACCTCTACCCTACCATGGGCCCAATCATCCACCCCTCTGCCCTGCTCCCTCCCTCCTCTACCTACCTCTCCTCATACCCCTCTGTACCACACTTTACTCCCTCCATGCTCACCTGCTGCAGTGTCCCTTCCTAGCCCAGGAGCCAGCACCCTCACTACACCCTCTGTATCCCTGCCTTCTAAATCCATCTCACCTCATTGCTACAGCAACCCTGATAATCTCATTCACATCACTCCCTCAGACTCTCTCCCCCTCTCCTGTGCCCTCTGGAATGTCAGATCTGTCTGTAACAAACTGGTCACCACCCATGACCTTTTCATCTACAGCTCCAACTCCCTGCATTTCCTAGCCATCACTGACACCTGGATTACCCCCCCCCCCCCCCTCTGACACCGCTTCTCCCGCTGCTCTCTCTGCTGGGGGTCTCACATTATCACACACACCTACTACCCGCTAGCTACTTATACCAACTCATACCACCAGATCCATCCCTTACATTCTCTACATTTGAGGTCCAAGCCTCTTCCAACCTGTTCATCTTCGAGTAGCTGTCATTTTCCGCCCCCCTGGAATTTCCTCCAAATTCCTTGACAACTTTTCTTCCTGGCTGTCTCACTTCCTTTCTTCTGACATTCCCTCCATTATCCTAGGTGATTTCAACATCCCTATCGATAACCCCACACAATCCCCTGCCTCTAAACTCCTTAACCTCAACTCTACTCTTGGTCTCTCCAGTGGACCACCTGTTATGAGCCACGGCTGTGGCTCATTCCTGTTTTGCATTTTTGGTTATGTATTTTATGTTATACTTCTGTTCATGTTCCCCGTGGGTGTCATGGGGTGTTCAGAGTTCACCCTTAAGGAAAGGGTACTGTTATGAACCACAGGTAGTGGTTCATTCCTATTTTATGTTTATAGTTGTCTTGCAGGCCAGGTTTTCCCGTTGCTCTGGTTTAAGAATATTCTTGTTTGCTGCCAGTGGTGAGTCTGTGTAATTGCAGCTTGTTCCCATGTGTTCAGCCTCACCTGTCTGTTGATTGCACCTCTCAGTTGTGCAGCAGGGCAGCTGCACGACATAATTAATTAAGACTCTCTGTTATATGCTGGCTCAGTGCAATTCACAGACGCTGGTGATATTTCCAGGTTTCTAGACTTCCAGAGTTCTTGCGTTCTGAGCTAGTCCCTGCCAGTTCCTGAGCTCCTGTCTAGCAGTGTCTGTCTAGCTGCTTCCAGTGTTGGTTCCTGTGTCCTGCCGTGAAGTGTTCCTGTCCAGAAGTCCTGTGGCTTTGTCTGTGCCTAGTCGAGTTTCTGGCTTCTTGGTGTCCACCGGTCTGTCGTTTGGGATTCTGCCTGTCCTCCGGTTCTGAGAGTCTGTGTCGGCTACATTGGGGGTTCCTGTCCGTTTGCCAGTGTTTGTACCAGTTCCGTGAGTAGCGGCTTTGCCGCGTCCGTCGGCCTAGGCCGCAGTATTCTTTGGTTATATTTTGTTACTGGTGTTTTGCAGAGGGTTCTGCTTATGCTGTCACCGCCGGTACACAACAGTATTGTGTCGGCGAGTGGCCTCATTTCCTTGGTTGTTCTTTTCCTTTGGCGGCGTGCCGCACATATATTTAGTTTTGGGGTGGTTGGTGGCCCTGGCTTTCTGTTGTTTTGGTCAGAGGTCCCCTTGTTATTATCCTGTCTCGGTTCACGCCTTGTCTCACGCTAGGACCTGGGGGCATCGGAGTTGGGCAGACATAGTCCGCCCTTCAGACGCGGCAGCCGTGGGCCCAAGAGGCCATAGTCACTCAGTCGTGAACTGACCACACGGGTGAAGCAACGGAGGTAGGGTGCTGGGGGCTATTTCCACGCCACACCTTATTTCAGCGTCACGTTCTGGTGCTCAGGACTCACTACGCAACATCTCCCTTGTTCTGAGCACCAGGAACCTAACACCACCTCACCCTCCCATGTGAGTGGAAGCTCACTGCAGTGCCGTAACTAGGCATTTTAGCGCTGTGTGCAAGAAACGGCATTGGCGCCCCCCCACATACCCTTATGTAAAATATGGGCAGTGCGCGACGTAGGCGCGTGTAAAAAAAGTAGGGTCGTGGCCTTATAGGGAAGGGGTGTGGCCACAAAATAATACCAATTCATACTACGGTGCACAGTAGTCTCCATTATTCAAATTACCCGCAGAGTAGCGCCACTACACCAGGTAGAGCCCCTTTTACACATTGCGGCAAACAGAGTCCCCCTTTTTACACATTACAGCAGACAGCGTCCCCTTTTTACACATTATGGCAGCCAGTCCCCCTTTTTACACATTACGGCAGACAGCGTCCCCCTCTTTTTTTACACATTGCGGCAGACAGCATCCCCTTTTTTACACATTACGGCAGACAGCGTCCCCTTTTTACACATTACGGCAGACAGCATCTCCTTTTTACACATCACGGCAGACATCGTCTCCTTTTTACACATTACGGCAGACAGCATCCCCTTTTTACACATTACAGTAGCAGAGTCCCCCTTTTTTACACATTACAATAATATAGTCCCCCTTTTTTTACACATTACAGTAACAGAGTTCTCCTTTTTACACATTAAGCAGGCAGAGGTAGAGGGGATTGTGTGTATGTGTGTGTGTGTCTTTCTACTCGCCTGGGGGGTGGCCACGATCCAGCATCCACAGAACGCTCCTCAGGTCCAACAGCTGCAGCCACGCTACGGAGTCCTCAGCAAAAGACAGCCGATGCAAGCAGGGCTCAGGGATAGAGTGGGGGGGAGTGGCGACGCACTCTCAGCCCTTACCAGCGGCAGCTGGAGTCTGCCACCAGTGCCAGCGGGACTCAGCCATGGAGTGGGGGGATGGTGGCTGCGGCACACCACCCAGTCCCTTGCAGACACAGCGGGACTTAGAGACGGTGGAAACGGTACAGGGGGAAGGTATGCTGCCAGATGGTGCCTACAACAGCGCTCCCACTCCTTCCGGAGGCGGGACACAAGTGGCGGCAGCAGGACTTCAAGTAGTAGTGAGTGACTGCCTGGCAAAAATGGCCGTGCGGAGGGGGTGCTGCCGATGGTGTGCCTTCAGTGCATTTGCGCTGTGGGCAAGGCACCATCGGCACACACCTAGTTACGGCCCTGGCTCACTGGATCTGATCTTCACTCACCACTGTGATCTTTCTGATTTCTCCAACTCCCTGTTCCCCCTCTCTGACCATCACCTGCTCACTTTTAACCTATCTCTATCTGCTTCTCTATCTTTATCACCTAAGACTACCATCAAAAGCGTAACATTGAGGCTATTGACACCACTTCCCTATCTTCCCTGTTTGACTCACTTCTCTCTCCTATTCTCTCTCTTTCCTGCCCTGAACAAGCTACTTCCCTATACAATGCATCCCTTACCTCTGCTCTTGACTCTGTCGCCCTGCCAACCACTATTCACCCTCGCAGATCGACACCTCAACCCTGGCACACCAAATGCACCAGATATCTGCAAAAATGCTCACGTACCGCTGAACGTCAGTGGAGGAAATTTCGCAATAAGGCCGACTTCCTCCACTACAAATTTATGCTCTCATCCTACTTTGCTGCACTTACCCTCTCAAAACAGTCTTACTTCAAAAACCTCATCTCCTCCCAATCCTCAAACCCCAGGCGCCTCTTTACCACTGTCAACTTGCTCCTCTGTCCACCCTCGCCTCAACTCCCCTCTTCGCTTTCTGCTCATGACTTTACCACCTACTTCACATCCAAAAGAGACTCCATTCGTCAGGACATAACATCCCACCAGAACCTGAGCAACCTCTCTCCTCCAGTTCTCAACCCCTCCTCTCCTTCCCTCCTACCAACTCTGACATCTTTCTTCCCTGTATCTGGAGAGGAAGTCATGGTCTTCATCCGGTCCTCACCCCCCTCCACCTCTCCACTTGACCCTATTCCCTCCCACCTTCTCTGCGTCCTCTCTTCTTCTGCCTGTTCCCATCTTGCCCATCTACTCAATCTCTCACTCTCATCAGGCACTGTCCCTTCTGCCTTCAAGCATGCACTTGTCTCCCCTATTCTTAAAAAACCTACCCTTGATCCAACCAATCTCTCCAACTACCAACCCATCTCTCTCCTTTCTTTTGCCTCCAAACTCCTTGAGCGTATTGTCTACAACCGCCTCACTGTCTTTCTTTCTTCCCACTCACTGCTTGACCCATTCCAGTCTTGTTTCCATCCTCAGCACTCCACTGAAACTGCCCTCACAAAAGTCTGCAATGACCTCTTTTCTGCGAAATACAGGGACCACTACTCTCTGCTTATTCTCCTTGACCTCTCTGCTGCTTTTGACACTGTAGACCACCCTCTCCTTCTGCAAATCCTTTACTCCCTTGGTTTGCGTGAAACTGCTCTCTCCTGGCTGTCCTCCTACCTCTCTGACCGTTCCTTCTCTGTCTCCTCTCATGACTCCACCTCCCCCCACTTCCTCTACCAGTAGGTGTCCCCCAAGGTTCTGTTCTTGGGCCTCTCCTTTTCTCTCTCTACACATCCTCATTAGGTGAGCTCATTAGCTCTTCATCTCTACGCTGAGGATACTCAAATCTACCATTCCTCCCCTGACCTCTCTCCGGCTCTCCTCACTCGTATCTCCAACTGTCGCTCTGCTGTCTCCTCCTGGATGTTCCAGCGCTTTCTTACACCTAACATGTCTAAGACTTCCCTCCCTCCCGCATACCCTCACCTCCCACAATCTCATTATCTATTGATGGCACTACTATCTCCTCTAGCCCCCATGTGCGCTGTCTTGGAGTAATCCTTGACACCTCCCTCTCCTTCAAACCACACATTCAGTACCTCACAAAAAAATCTCCAGGATCAGACCCTTTCTCACCCAGGATGCTACTAAGACCCTCATCCACTCACTGGTCATCTCCAGACTGGACTACTGTAACCTCCTCCTATCTGGCCTCCCTCAAAAACACCTCTCTCCACTCCAATCTATCCTCAATGCTGCTGCCCGGCTCATTTTCCTCACCAAACGCACTACGTCCACCTCTCCTCTCTTACTAGACCTTCACTGGCTCCCCTTCCCTTTCAGAATCCATTTCAAGCTTCTCACACTCGCTTACAAAGCCCTCACCCACTCCTCTCCCATCTACATCTCTGACCTTATCTCTCTTTACATTCCCACCCGTCCTCTTCGCTCTGCTAATGCACGCCGCCTCTCCTGTCTTCTGATTACTTCCTCCCACTCCTACCTCCAAGATTTTTCACGTGCTGCTCCCTTTCTCTGGAATTCTCTACCTCTCCCCATCCGACTCTCCACCGCTCTACAAAACTTCAAACGGGCTCTCAAGACCCACTTCTTCACCAAACCCAGCCAACTCTCCTCCTAACCCTCTTGTCTGTGCTCAATGTCTACCCCTTCTGTGTCACTCCGGTCTGTTAGCCCCTCACCTTTTAGATTGTAAGCTCACAAGAGCAGGGACTTCTTTCCTCATGTGCCTTTCCTTCTCTTACTTACACTATCTCATACTCCATGCTCCCTCTGATGGCCCCGGACCCCGGGTTTTCTATACCTGTCCTATATTGTCATGTACTGTAAGTGCGGTTTTCTTGTTTGCTCATTTTATTATTTACTGTGTAATGGGCGCTGCGGATCCCTTGTGGCGCCATATAAATAAAGGATAATAATAATAACAACAACAATCTGGTGGACAGTATACACAGCACATAGCTCCAATCTGGTGGTTGGCATGTTCAGCACTGAGCTCCAATCTGGTGCCAGTATACACAGCACTGAGCTCCAGTCTGGTGGTTGGTATGTACAGCACTGGGCTCCAATCTGGTGGTTGGTATGTACAGCACTGAGCTCCAATCTGGTGCCAGTATACACAGCACTAAACTCCAATCTGGTGGCCAGTATACACAGCACTGAGCTCCAATCTGGTGCCAGTATACACAGCACTAAACTCCAATCTGGTGGCCAGTATACACAGCACTGAGCTCCAATCTGGTGGCCAGTATACACAGCACTGAGCTCCAATCTGGTGGCTTGTATGTACAGCACTGAGCTCCAATCTGGTGGCTGGTGTACACAGCACTGAGCTCCAATCTTGTGGCTGGTATGTACAGCACTAAGCTCCAATCTGGTGGCCACTATACACAGCACTGAGCTCCAATCTGGTGGCTGGTATACACAGCACTGAGCTCCAATCTGGTGGTTGGCATGTACAGCACTGAGCTCCAATCTGGTGGCTGGTATGTACAGCGCTGAGCTCCAGTTTGGTGGCCAGTATACACAGCACTGAGCTCCAATCTGGTGGATGGTATGTACAGCACTGAGCTCCAATCTGGTGGTTGGTATGTACAGCACTTGGCTCCAATCTGGTGGTTGGTATGTACAGCACTGAGCTCCAGTATGGTGGCTGGTATGTACAGCACTGGGCTCCAATCTGGTGGCTGGTATGTACAGCACTGGGCTCCAATCTGGTGGGCTCTCCTGTGTATACCACATAAGGCTAGTCACCGCGACGTGGGCTGTGCTGTGTATTCCACAGAAGGCTAGTCACCACCACATGGGCTGTGCTGTGTATACCACAGAAGGCTAGTCACCGCGACGTGGGCTGTGCTGTGTATACCACAGAAGGCTAGTCACCGGCACGTGGGCTCTCCTGTGTATACCACAGAAGGCTAGACACCGCGACGTGGGCTGTGCTGTGTATTCCACAGAATGCTAGTCACCAGCACGTGGGCTGTGCTGTGTATACCACAGAAGGCTAGTCACCGCGACGTGGGCTGTGCTGTGTATACCACAGAAGGCTAGTCACCAGCACGTGGGCTGTGCTGTGTATACCACAGAAGGTTAGACACCGCGACGTGGGCTGTGCTGTGTATTCCACAGAAGGCTAGTCATCGCGACGTGGGCTGTGCTGTGTATACCACAGAAGGCTAGTCACCAGCACGTGGGCTGTGCTGTGTATACCACAGAAGGCTAGACACCGCGACGTGGGTTGTGCTGTGTATTCCACAGAAGGCTAGTCACCAGCACGTGGGCTCTCCTGTGTATACCACAGAAGGCTAGTCACCGCGACGTGTGCTCTCCTGTGTATACCACAGAAGGCAAGTCCCCGCGACGTGGGCTCTCCTGTGTATACCACAGAAGGCTAGTCATCACGACGTGGGCTGTGCTGTGTATTCCACAGAAGGCTAGTCACCACCACGTGGGCTGTGCTGTGTATACCACAAAAGTCTAGTCACCGCGACGTGGGCTGTGCTGTGTATACCACAGAAGGCTAGTCACCAGCACGTGGGCTTTGCTGTGTATACCACAGAAGGCTAGACACCGCGACGTGGGCTGTGCTGTGTATACCACAGAAGGCTAGTCACCACCACGTGGGCTTTGCTGTGTATACCACAGAAGGCTAGACACCGCGACGTGGGCTGTGCTGTGTATACCACAGAAGGCTAGTCACCACCACGTGGGCTGTGCTGTGTATACCACAGAAGGCTAGTCACCGCGACGTGGGCTGTGCTGTGTATACCACAGAAGGCTAGTCACCGGCACGTGGGCTCTCCTGTGTATACCACAGAAGGCTAGACACCGCGACGTGGGCTGTGCTGTGTATTCCACAGAAGGCTAGTCACCAGCACGTGGGCTGTGCTGTGTATACCACAGAAGGCTAGTCACCGCGACGTGGGCTGTGCTGTGTATACCAGAGAAGGCTAGACACCAGCACGTGGGCTGTGCTGTGTATACCACAGAAGGTTAGACACCGCGACGTGGGCTGTGCTGTGTATTCCACAGAAGGCTAGTCATCGCGACGTGGGCTGTGCTGTGTATACCACAGAAGGCTAGTCACCAGCACGTGGGCTTTGCTGTGTATACCACAGAAGGCTAGACACCGTGACGTGGGCTGTGCTGTGTATTCCACAGAAGGCTAGTCACCAGCACGTGGGCTCTCCTGTGTATACCACAGAAGGCTAGTCACCGCGACGTGTGCTCTCCTGTGTATACCACAGAAGGCAAGTCCCCGCGACTTGGGCTCTCCTGTGTATACCACAGAAGGCTAGTCATCACGACGTGGGCTGTGCTGTGTATACCACAGAAGGCTAGTCACCGCGACGTGGGCTGTGCTGTGTATACCACAGAAGGCTAGTCACCACCACGTGGGCTGTGCTGTGTATACCACAGAAGGCTAGTCACCGCGACGTGGGCTGTGCTGTGTATACCACAGAAGGCTAGTCACCGCCATGTGGGCTGTGCTGTATATACCACAGAAGGCTAGTCACCGCCATGTGGGCTGTGCTGTGTATACCACAGAAGGCTAGTCACCGCCACGTGGGCTCTCCTGTGTATACCACAGAAGGCAAGTCACTGCGACGTGGGCTGTGCTGTGTATACCACAGACGGCTAGTCACCGCCATGTGGGCTGTGCTGTGTATACCACAGAAGGCTAGTCACCGCCACGTGGGCTCTCCTGTGTATACCACAGAAGGCTAGTCACCGCCACGTGGGCTCTCCTGTGTATACCACAGAAAGCTTGTCACCGCGACGTGGGCTCTGCTGTGTATACCACAGAAGGCTAGTCACCGCCATGTGGGCTGTGCTGTGTATACCACAGAAGGCTAGTCATCGCCACGTGGGCTCTCCTGTGTATACCACAGAAGGCTAGTCACCGCGACGTGGGCTCTCCTATGTATACCACAGAAGGCAAGTCACCGCGAGGTGGGCTCTCCTGTGTATACCACAGAAGGCTAGTCACCGTGACGTGGGCTGTGCTGTGTATTCCACAGAAGGCTAGTCACCACCACGTGGGCTGTGCTGTGTATACCACAGAAGGCTAGTCACCGCGACGTGGGCTGTGCTGTGTATACCACAGAAGGCTAGTCACCGGCACGTGGGCTGTGCTGTGTATACCACAGAAGGCTAGACACCGCGTCGTGGGCTGTGCTGTGTATTCCACAGAAGGCTGGTCACCAGCACGTGGGCTGTGCTGTGTATACCACAGAAGGCTAGTCACCGCGACGTGGGCTGTGCTGTGTATTCCACAGAAGGCTAGTCACCACCACGTGGGCTGTGCTGTGTATACCACAGAAGGCTAGTCACCACGACGTGGGCTGTGCTGTGTATACCACAGAAGGCTAGTCACCAGCACGTGAGCTGTGCTGTGTATACCACAGAAGGCTAGACACCGCGACGTGGGCTGTGCTGTGTATACCACAGAAGGCTAGTCACCAGCACGTGGGCTGTGCTGTGTATACCACAGAAGGCTAGACACCGCGACGTGGGCTGTGCTGTGTATACCACAGAAGGCTAGTCACCACCACGTGGGCTGTGCTGTGTATACCACAGAAGGCTAGTCACCGCGACGTGGGCTGTGCTGTGTATACCACAGAAGGCTAGTCACCACCACGTGGGCTGTGCTGTGTATACCACAGAAGGCTAGTCACCACGACGTGGGCTGTGCTGTGTATACCACAGAAGGCTAGTCACCAGCACGTGGGCTGTGCTGTGTATACCACAGAAGGCTAGTCACCAGCACGTGGGCTGTGCTGTGTATACCACAGAAGGCTAGACATCGCGACGTGGGCTGTGCTGTGTATTCCACAGAAGGCTAGTCACCACCACGTGGGCTGTGCTGTGTATACCACAGAAGGCTAGTCACCAGCACGTGGGCTGTGCTGTGTATACCACAGAAGGCTAGTCACCACCACGTGGGCTGTGCTGTGTGTACCACAGAAGGCTAGTCACCAGCACGTGGGCTGTGCTGTGTATACCACAGAAGGCTAGTCACCAGCACGTGGGCTGTGCTGTGTATACCACAGAAGGCTAGTCACCGCGACGTGGGCTGTGCTGTGTATTCCACAGAAGGCTAGTCACCACCACGTGGGCTGTGCTGTGTATACCACAGAAGGCTAGTCACCAGCACGTGGGCTGTGCTGTGTATACCACAGAAGGCTAGTCACCACCACGTGGGCTGTGCTGTGTGTACCACAGAAGGCTAGTCACCAGCACGTGGGCTGTGCTGTGTATACCACAGAAGGCTAGTCACCAGCACGTGGGCTGTGCTGTGTATACCACAGAAGGCTAGTCACCGCGACGTGGGCTGTGCTGTGTATTCCACAGAAGGATACCACAGAAGCTATTATTGCAGTGCTGTTCTACAGTAATATTATTGTACTCTTAATCATGCATTTAATAATGGGGATTCAGATAAATATGTCTTGTATATTTGCTGTTAATGGACCTCAATCAGTGCTCAGCATAACCACTAGTTGCATCTTTTTGTCAATCCCCTGTGCTGTGTTGTGTAATGTGTGTCTTTTTGCAATGCACATCTCTTGAACCGGGGTCGAGAGGATGGGAAAGTGAAGAAAGAGAAAATATGTGAGGATGTGTGTGGACTGTACAGAGGGGATGTAAATGGATAGGAAAGCGTATGAAGGCTACGTGGGTGGGTCTGGAATTTGATAGGATTGTCTGAAGAGGTGAGTTTTCAGGGAACGCTTGAAGGTTTGGAGACTAGAGGAGAGTCTTATTGTGCTTGGGAGGGCATTCCACAGAGTAGGTGCAGCCCGATAAAAGTCCTGCAATCGTGAGTGGGAGCGAGTAATGAGTGTGGATGAGAGACGTAGATCTTGTGAAGAGCGAAGAGGTCGGGTTGGGAGATATTTTAAGATAAGCAAAGTGATGTACGTTGGTGTAGTTTGGTTAATGGTCTTGTGTGTGAGTAAAAGTATTTTATATTGAATACGGTAGAATACAGGTAACCAATGGAGGGACTGACAGAGCGGATCTGCAGACGATGTACCTGAAAGCTGCCTGTGCACCTGTTTGAAGGGACATGACAAGTGAGACGACATGAGAAGTGCCAAGGCCGGAATCTCCAGCAGAAAACTGACATTTCCTGTCCTCTTGGTCGTTGCTGCAGCGTTGGCATTTCCCTCTGGTTTATATATGTGTGTGATACTAGCCAGTGCCACCGCAGCCATTCCCCGCACGTCACTGTCTAGGACACAGCTCCGATCAGTAGTGTATGCAGGAGGCGTGACGCCCCCTGCTGCATTGTCATATTAGTGCATCACTGCTGTGCCCATTTAAGCAGGCGCGATGCATCCTCCAACCACATCTAAATCACGCCCGTTGTCCTAATTGCATTTATTGCACTACAAGTGACTTAGGTATTTCTAATGTACATTTTCCTGACACTTACTGTAACATGTATGACTTGTATACTGCGCTTCCTGGCATCTTCCGTGCTGCGACGTGGCCATAGCTGGACATCTCCTGCTGTATTCCTGGTACTTGCACGGGGAGGGAGGTACATTTACTACCGGTGCACATTTGCTCATTGTGGCCAACTCTGCACAGGCGGCAAAATGAGACGTTTTCCTTACGTTTGTGCTTAAATGCAATTGGAATCCTTCCTCCAGAATACAGGCGCCCACAGCACATCATTATTTCACATTCTGTCTATGGCTATACACAGACCCACAGACACACGTTTTGGAAGTGCCTCCATGATTTACACAGGGATTTGGGTCCCATAGTACTGACACATTTGCAGCCAAAGGGATTTGTACTGAAGTGCCCACAAGTGGCCTCTCTAGACAGGCGTACAGAGATGCAATCATAGGGCGCACATCGGGCAAACACTGACCTTATGAGTATGGTCACGCAGCATGGTCGCTAGAGCAATCGTAACTGCGTATGGGATTGCAGCCGCAAGCTGTGACATGACACCAAAATGTCCGCAACACGCCTGCATCTGAGTCAGCACTCACCCGTTCAAAACATGAACACGTACTAGCAGATCACACACCCTACAACTATCGGCTGATCCAGATACTTAACTGTCTAGACTCGACTGCTCCTCCAAATCAGAGCGGACAGCTCAGAACTGCACGCAGTGGCCACAATGGGGGTAATTCCAAGTTGATCGCAGAAGGAATTTTTTTAGCAGTTGGGTAAAACCATGTGCAGTGCAGGGGGTGCAGATATAACATGTGCAGAGAGAGTTAGTTTTTGGTGGGTTATTTTATTTCTGTGCAGGGTAAATACTGGCTGCTTTAGTTTTACACTGCAAATTAGATTGCAGATTGAACACACCACACCCAAATCTAACTCTCTCTGCACATGTTATATCTGCCCCCCCTGCAGTGCACAAAGGTGGTCATTCCGAGTTGTTTGCTCGCAAGCTGTTTTTAGCAGATTTACTCACGCTAAGCCGCCGCCTACTGGGAGTGAATCTTAGCATCATAAAATTGCGAACGACGTATTCGCAATATTGCGATTACACCTCTTTTAGCAGTTTCTGAGTAGCTCCAGACTTACTCGGCATCTGCGATCAGTTCAGTGCTTGTCGTTCCTGGTTTGACGTCACAAACACACCCAGCGTTCGCCCAGACACTCCTCCGTTTCTCCAGCCACTCCCGCGTTTTTCCCAGAAACGGTAGCGTTTTTTCCCACACGCCCATAAAACGGCCAGTTTCCGCCCAGAAACACCCACTTCCTGTCAATCACACTCCGATCGCCAGAACGATGAAGAAGCCGTGAGTAAAATTCCTAACTGCATAGCAAAGTTACTTGGCGCAGTCGCAGTGCGGACATTGCGCATGCGCACTAAGCAGAAAATCGCTGCGATGCGAAGAAATTTACCGAGCGAACAACTCGGAATGACCCCCAAGGTTTTGCCCAATTGCTAACAAAATTCCTGCTGCTATCAACTTGGAATTACCCCCAATGTCTGTCTGAGGCCGCAGGATTGCTGCGTGCGCTCACCTCTGAATCTCCAGCCCTTGGCACACTCTTGCCGTACACTTACACCAATTGATTGGAAAGCGGAAGTCTGGCTAACGTCTGTGTTACTCTGAAAATCACGCAGATCCGTAGTGATGAGTACGCCTCAGCACACGCGCAGTGTGAATAGATGCTCTGTGTGTAATTCTAAATCAGCCCCAGAGTCAGTATTTCATCCAGCTGTCCTGTGAAAGTGGCGCAATTGCGCATTAATGGTGGTAATGTACAGCGTGCATTTGTAGTGGCAGCAGCAGATTTACAGGTTAGAGGAACTGCTTTACAGGTCATTAAGTATTTGCCTCCGGTCGCAGATCATACGGCTTTATATAGGTGGAATGTTTCCTAAGAGGTGCTAATCTGTAACCTGCTGTGTATCACACTACAAACTACAATTTGTGCAAATTACACCATAAACCGCTTAAGCCTCTAGGAGTAATTAAGGCTCCAACTCATTATTAAGTAGAATGGT
Organism: Pseudophryne corroboree; assembly: GCF_028390025.1. NCBI lineage: Eukaryota > Metazoa > Chordata > Amphibia > Anura > Myobatrachidae > Pseudophryne > Pseudophryne corroboree. The sequence continues at coordinate 62,947 of NW_026967483.1, read as the reverse complement.
CACAGATCCTACTAAGCCCATAGAGAAACAGATGGAGAAGTCTCCTAAACCGCACACACGGACGCAGTCCGCATGTAACATCCACACCGCGCCTGCCCCAACTCTCTGCTGGAACATTGCGGCATTACAGGAGTTTTGTTTCTAGCCATTAATGATCCTGGATTTATAACTACACAGATTATCAAATTAAATAATAAAAATATTGTCTGTTTCTTTTATCTACATTCTCTATATTATAGTTATCCTTTCCTAGGAACATAATTGTAACATGCTGAATAGTTCTCGGAAAACATAAGTGACTATAGATCACCTATGTAAAGATTTTGCTGTATAGAGAAATAAATGAATTCATGATACAGTAGATAAAATACAAGGATCTATTCTAGGAAAAGGCATCTGAGATACATGAAACCTGACTCCTCACAGTGACTGTAATACACACAGGGTGATCATGTCTGTGTGTATGATAATCCCTCATTACCCTATGTAGCAGCGCTCCTCACAGTGACTGTAATACACACAGGGTGATCATGTCTGTGTGTATGATAATCCCTCATTACCCTATGTAGCAGCGCTCCTCACAGTGACTGTAATACACACAGGGTGATCATGTCTGTGTGTATGATAATCTCTCCTCATTACCCTATGTAGCAGCGCTCCTCACAGTGACTGTAATACACACAGGGTGATCATGTCTGTGTGTATGATAATCCCTCATTATCCTATGTAGCAGCGCTCCTCACAGTGACTGTAATACACACAGGGTGATCATGTCTGTATGTATGATAATCCCTCATTACCCTATGTAGCAGCGCTCCTCACAGTGACTGTAATACACACAGGGTGATCATGTCTGTGTATGATAATCCCTCATTATCCTATGTAGCAGCGCTCCTCACAGTGACTGTAATACACACAGGGTGATCATGTCTGTGTATATGATAATCCCTCATTACCCTATGTAGCAGCGCTCCTCACAGTGACTGTAATACACACAGGGTGATCATGTCTGTGTGTATGATAATCTCTCATTACCCTATGTAGCAGCGCTCCTCACAGTGACTGTAATACACACAGGGTGATCATGTCTGTGTGTATGATAATCCCTCATTATCCTATGTAGCAGCACTCCTCACAGTGACTGTAATACACACAGGGTGATCATGTCTGTGTGTATGATAATCCCTCATTATCCTATGTAGCAGCGCTCCTCACAGTGACTGTAATACACACAGGGTGATCATGTCTGTGTGTATGATAATCTCTCATTACCCTATGTAGCAGCGCTCCTCACAGTGACTGTAATACACACAGGGTGATCATGTCTGTGTGTATGATAATCCCTCATTATCCTATGTAGCAGCGCTCCTCACAGTGACTGTAATACACACAGGGTGATCATGTCTGTGTGTATGATAATCCCTCATTACCCTATGTAGCAGCGCTCCTCACAGTGACTGTAATACACACAGGGTGATCATGTCTGTGTGTATGATAATCTCTCCTCATTACCCTATGTAGCAGCTCTCCTCACAGTGACTGTAATACACACAGGGTGATCATGTCTGTGTGTATGATAATCTCTCCTCATTACCCTATGTAGCAGCGCTCCTCACAGTGACTGTAATACACACAGGGTGATCATGTCTGTGTGTATGATAATCTCTCCTCATTATCCTATGTAGCAGCGCTCCTCACAGTGACTGTAATACACACAGGGTGATCATGTCTGTGTGTATGATAATCTCTCATTATCCTATGTAGCAGCGCTCCTCACAGTGACTGTAATACACACAGGGTGATCATGTCTGTGTGTATGATAATCCCTCATTACCCTATGTAGCAGCGCTCCTCACAGTGACTGTAATACACACAGGGTGATCATGTCTGTGTGTATGATAATCTCTCCTCATTACCCTATGTAGCAGCGCTCCTCACAGTGACTGTAATACACACAGGGTGATCATGTCTGTGTGTATGATAATCTCTCATTACCCTATGTAGCAGCGCTCCTCACAGTGACTGTAATACACACAGGGTGATCATGTCTGTGTGTATGATAATCCCTCATTACCCTATGTAGCAGCGCTCCTCACAGTGACTGTAATACACACAGGGTGATCATGTCTGTGTGTATGATAATCTCTCCTCATTACCCTATGTAGCAGCGCTCCTCACAGTGACTGTAATACACACAGGGTGATCATGTCTATGTGTATGATAATCTCTCATTATCCTATGTAGCAGCGCTCCTCACAGTGACTGTAATACACACAGGGTGATCATGTCTGTGTGTATGATAATCCCTCATTATCCTATGTAGCAGCGCTCCTCACAGTGACTGTAATACACACAGGGTGATCATGTCTGTGTGTATGATAATCCCTCATTACCCTATGTAGCAGCACTCCTCACAGTGACTGTAATACACACAGGGTGATCATGTCTGTGTGTATGATAATCCCTCATTACCCTATGTAGCAGCGCTCCTCACAGTGACTGTAATACACACAGGGTGATCATGTCTGTGTGTATGATAATCTCTCATTATCCTATGTAGCAGCGCTCCTCACAGTGACTGTAATACACACAGGGTGATCATGTCTGTGTGTATGATAATCCCTCATTACCCTATGTAGCAGCACTCCTCACAGTGACTGTAATACACACAGGGTGATCATGTCTGTGTGTATTATAATCTCTCATTATCCTATGTAGCAGCGCTCCTCACAGTGACTGTAATACACACAGGGTGATCATGTCTGTGTGTATTATAATCTCTCCTCATTATCCTATGTAGCAGCGCTCCTCACAGTGACTGTAATACACACAGGGTGATCATGTCTGTGTGTATGATAATCCCTCATTACCCTATGTAGCAGCGCTCCTCACAGTGACTGTAATACACACAGGGTGATCATGTCTGTGTGTATGATAATCTCTCCTCATTACCCTATGTAGCAGCGCTCCTCACAGTGACTGTAATACACACAGGGTGATCATGTCTGTGTGTATGATAATCCCTCATTATCCTATGTAGCAGCGCTCCTCACAGTGACTGTAATACACACAGGGTGATCATGTCTGTGTGTATGATAATCCCTCATTATCCTATGTAGCAGCACTCCTCACAGTGACTGTAATACACACAGGGTGATCATGTCTGTGTGTATGATAATCCCTCATTACCCTATGTAGCAGCGCTCCTCACAGTGACTGTAATACACACAGGGTGATCATGTCTGTGTGTATGATCATTTCTCCTCATTACCCTATGTAGCAGCGCTCCTCACAGTGACTGTAATACACACAGGGTGATCATGTCTGTGTGTATGATAATCTCTCCTCATTATCCTATGTAGGAGCGCTCCTCACAGTGACTGTAATACACACAGGGTGATCATGTCTGTGTGTATGATAATCCCTCATTATCCTATGTAGCAGCGCTCCTCACAGTGACTGTAATACACACAGGGTGATCATGTCTGTGTGTATGATAATCTCTCATTACCCTATGTAGCAGCGCTCCTCACAGTGACTGTAATACACACAGGGTGATCATGTCTGTGTGTATGATAATCTCTCATTACATTATGTAGCAGCGCTCCTCACAGTGACTGTAATACACACAGGGTGATCATGTCTGTGTGTATGATAATCCCTCATTATCCTATGTAGCAGCGCTCCTCACAGTGACTGTAATACACACAGGGTGATCATGTCTGTGTGTATGATAATCCCTCATTACCCTATGTAGCAGCGCTCCTCACAGTGACTGTAATACACACAGGGTGATCATGTCTGTGTGTATGATAATCCCTCATTATCCTATGTAGCAGCACTCCTCACAGTGACTGTAATACACACAGGGTGATCATGTCTGTGTGTATGATAATCTCTCATTACCCTATGTAGCAGCGCTCCTCACAGTGACTGTAATACACACAGGGTGATCATGTCTGTGTGTATGATAATCTCTCATTACCCTATGTAGCAGCGCTCCTCACAGTGACTGTAATACACACAGGGTGATCATGTCTGTGTGTATTATAATCTCTCCTCATTATCCTATGTAGCAGCGCTCCTCACAGTGACTGTAATACACACAGGGTGATCATGTCTGTGTGTATGATAATCCCTCATTATCCTATGTAGCAGCGCTCCTCACAGTGACTGTAATACACACAGGGTGATCATGTCTGTGTGTATGATAATCCCTCATTACCCTATGTAGCAGCGCTCCTCACAGTGACTGTAATACACACAGGGTGATCATGTCTGTGTGTATGATAATCTCTCCTCATTATCCTATGTAGCAGCGCTCCTCACAGTGACTGTAATACACACAGGGTGATCATGTCTGTGTGTATGATAATCTCTCATTACCCTATGTAGCAGCGCTCCTCACAGTGACTGTAATACACACAGGGTGATCATGTCTGTGTGTATGATAATCTCTCATTACCCTATGTAGCAGCGCTCCTCACAGTTACTGTAATACACACAGGGTGATCATGTCTGTGTGTATGATAATCCCTCATTACCCTATGTAGCAGCGCTCCTCACAGTGACTGTAATACACACAGGGTGATCATGTCTGTGTGTATGATAATCCCTCATTACCCTATGTAGCAGCGTTCCTCACAGTGACTGTAATACACACAGGGTGATCATGTCTGTGTGTATGATAATCTCTCCTCATTACCCTATGTAGCAGCGCTCCTCACAGTGACTGTAATACACACAGGGTGATCATGTCTGTGTGTATGATAATCTCTCATTACCCTATGTAGCAGCGCTCCTCACAGTGACTGTAATACACACAGGGTGATCATGTCTGTGTGTATAATCCCTCATTACCCTATGTAGCAGCACTCCTCACAGTGACTGTAATACACACAGGGTGATCATGTCTGTGTGTATGATAATCTCTCATTATCCTATGTAGCAGCGTTCCTCACAGTGACTGTAATACACACAGGGTGATCATGTCTGTGTGTATGATAATCCCTCATTACCCTATGTAGCAGCGTTCCTCACAGAGACTGTAATACACACAGGGTGATCATGTCTGTGTGTATGATAATCTCTCCTCATTACCCTATGTAGCAGCGCTCCTCACAGTGACTGTAATACACACAGGGTGATCATGTCTGTATGTATGATAATCCCTCATTACCCTATGTAGCAGCGCTCCTCACAGTGACTGTAATACACACAGGGTGATCATGTCTGTGTGTATGATAATATCTCATTACCCTATGTAGCAGCGCTCCTCACAGTGACTGTAATACACACAGGGTGATCATGTCTGTGTGTATGATAATCCCTCATTATCCTATGTAGCAGCGCTCCTCACAGTGACTGTAATACACACAGGGTGATCATGTCTGTGTGTATGATAATCCCTCATTATCCTATGTAGCAGCGCTCCTCACAGTGACTGTAATACACACAGGGTGATCATGTCTGTGTGTATGATAATCCCTCATTACCCTATGTAGCAGCGCTCCTCACAGTGACTGTAATACACACAGGGTGATCATGTCTGTGTGTATGATAATCCCTCATTACCCTATGTAGCAGCGCTCCTCACAGTGACTGTAATACACACAGGGTGATCATGTCTGTGTGTATGATAATCTCTCATTACCCTATGTAGCAGCGCTCCTCACAGTGACTGTAATACACACAGGGTGATCATGTCTGTGTGTATGATAATCCCTCATTACCCTATGTAGCAGCGCTCCTCACAGTGACTGTAATACACACAGGGTGATCATGTATGTGTGTATGATAATCTCTCCTCATTACCCTATGTAGCAGCGCTCCTCACAGTGACTGTAATACACACAGGGTGATCATGTCTGTGTGTATGATAATCTCTCATTACCCTATGTAGCAGCGCTCCTCACAGTGACTGTAATACACACAGGGTGATCATGTCTGTGTGTATGATAATCTCTCATTATCCTATGTAGCAGCGTTCCTCACAGTGACTGTAATACACACAGGGTGATCATGTCTGTGTGTATGATAATCCCTCATTACCCTATGTAGCAGCGCTCCTCACAGTGACTGTAATACACACAGGGTGATCATGTCTGTGTGTATGATAATCTCTCCTCATTATCCTATGTAGCAGCGCTCCTCACAGTGACTGTAATACACACAGGGTGATCATGTCTGTGTGTATGATAATCTCTCCTCATTACCCTATGTAGCAGCACTCCTCACAGTGACTGTAATACACACAGGGTGATCATGTCTATGTGTATGATAATCCCTCATTACCCTATGTAGCAGCGCTCCTCACAGTGACTGTAATACACACAGGGTGACCATGTCTGTGTATATGATAATCTCTCATTATCCTATGTAGCAGCACTCCTCACAGTGACTGTAATACACACAGGGTGATCATGTCTGTGTGTATTATAATCTCTCCTCATTATCCTATGTAGCAGCGCTCCTCACAGTGACTGTAATACACACAGGGTGATCATGTCTGTGTGTATGATAATCCCTCATTATCCTATGTAGCAGCGCTCCTCACAGTGACTGTAATACACACAGGGTGATCATGTCTGTGTGTATGATAATCCCTCATTACCCTATGTAGCAGCGCTCCTCACAGTGACTGTAATACACACAGGGTGATCATGTCTGTGTGTATGATAATCCCTCATTATCCTATGTAGCAGCGCTCCTCACAGTGACTGTAATACACACAGGGTGATCATGTCTGTGTGTATAATAATCCCTCATTACCCTATGTAGCAGCTCTCCTCACAGTGACTGTAATACACACAGGGTGATCATGTCTGTGTGTATGATAATCTCTCCTCATTACCCTATGTAGCAGCGCTCCTCACAGTGACTGTAATACACACAGGGTGATCATGTCTGTGTGTATGATAATCCCTCATTACCCTATGTAGCAGCGCTCCTCACAGTGACTGTAATACACACAGGGTGATCATGTCTGTGTGTATGATAATCTCTCCTCATTACCCTATGTAGCAGCGCTCCTCACAGTGACTGTAATACACACAGGGTGATCATGTCTGTGTGTATGATAATCCCTCATTACCCTATGTAGCAGCGCTCCTCACAGTGACTGTAATATACACAGGGTGATCATGTCTGTGTGTATGATAATCCCTCATTACCCTATGTAGCAGCGCTCCTCACAGTGACTGTAATACACACAGGGTGATCATGTCTGTGTGTATGATAATCTCTCAATATCCTATGTAGCAGCGCTCCTCACAGTGACTGTAATACACACAGGGTGATCATGTCTGTGTGTATGATAATCTCTCCTCATTACCCTATGTAGCAGCGCTCCTCACAGTGACTGTAATACACACAGGGTGATCATGTCTGTGTGTATGATAATCTCTCAATATCCTATGTAGCAGCGCTCCTCACAGTGACTGTAATACACACAGGGTGATCATGTCTGTGTGTATGATAATCTCTCCTCATTATCCTATGTAGGAGCGCTCCTCACAGTGACTGTAATACACACAGGGTGATCATGTCTGTGTGTATGATAATCTCTCATTATCCTATGTAGCAGCGCTCCTCACAGTGACTGTAATACACACAGGGTGATCATGTCTGTGTGTATGATAATCCCTCATTATCCTATGTAGCAGCGCTCCTCACAGTGACTGTAATACACACAGGGTGATCATGTCTGTGTGTATGATAATCTCTCCTCATTACCCTATGTAGCAGCACTCCTCACAGTGACTGTAATACACACAGGGTGATCATGTCTGTGTGTATGATAATCCCTCATTATCCTATGTAGCAGCGCTCCTCACAGTGACTGTAATATACACAGGGTGATCATGTCTGTGTGTATGATAATCTCTCCTCATTACCCTATGTAGCAGCGCTCCTCACAGTGACTGTAATACACACAGGGTGATCATGTCTGTGTGTATGATAATCTCTCCTCATTACCCTATGTAGCAGCGCTCCTCACAGTGACTGTAATACACACAGGGTGATCATGTCTGTGTGTATGATAATCTCTCATTATCCTATGTAGCAGCGCTCCTCACAGTGACTGTAATACACACAGGGTGATCATGTCTGTGTGTATGATAATCTCTCATTACCCTATGTAGCAGCGCTCCTCACAGTGACTGTAATACACACAGGGTGATCATGTCTGTGTGTATGATAGTCTCTCATTATCCTATGTAGCAGCGCTCCTCACAGTGACTGTAATACACACAGGGTGATCATGTCTGTGTGTATGATAATCCCTCATTACCCTATGTAGCAGCGCTCCTCACAGTGACTGTAATACACACAGGGTGATCATGTCTGTGTGTATGATAATCTCTCATTACCCTATGTAGCAGCGCTCCTCACAGTGACTGTAATACACACAGGGTGATCATGTCTGTGTGTATGATAATCTCTCCTCATTACCCTATGTAGCAGCGCTCCTCACAGTGACTGTAATACACACAGGGTGATCATGTCTGTGTGTATGATAATCTCTCATTACATTATGTAGCAGCGCTCCTCACAGTGACTGTAATACACACAGGGTGATCATGTCTGTGTGTATGATAATCCCTCATTATCCTATGTAGCAGCGCTCCTCACAGTGACTGTAATACACACAGGGTGATCATGTCTGTGTGTATGATAATCTCTCATTACCCAATGTAGCAGCGCTCCTCACAGTGACTGTAATACACACAGGGTGATCATGTCTGTGTGTATGATAGTCTCTCATTATCCTATGTAGCAGCGCTCCTCACAGTGACTGTAATACACACAGGGTGATCATGTCTGTGTGTATGATAATCCCTCATTACCCTATGTAGCAGCGCTCCTCACAGTGACTGTAATACACACAGGGTGATCATGTCTGTGTGTATGATAATCCCTCATTATCCTATGTAGCAGCGCTCCTCACAGTGACTGTAATACACACAGGGTGATCATGTCTGTGTGTATAATAATCCCTCATTATCCTATGTAGCAGCACTCCTCACAGTGACTGTAATACACACAGGGTGATCATGTCTGTGTGTATAATAATCCCTCATTATCCTATGTAGCAGCGCTCCTCACAGTGACTGTAATACACACAGGGTGATCATGTCTGTGTGTATAATAATCCCTCATTATCCTATGTAGCAGCGCTCCTCACAGTGAGTGTAATACACACAGGGTGATCATGTCTGTGTGTATGATAATCCCTCATTATCCTATGTAGCAGCTCTCCTCACAGTGACTGTAATACACACAGGGTGATAATGTCTGTGTGTATGATAATCCCTCATTACCCTATGTAGCAGCACTCCTCACAGTGACTGTAATACACACAGGGTGATCATGTCTGTGTGTATAATAATCCCTCATTATCCTATGTAGCAGCACTCCTCACAGTGACTGTAATACACACAGGGTGATCATGTCTGTGTGTATAATAATCCCTCATTATCCTATGTAGCAGCGCTCCTCACAGTGACTGTAATACACACAGGGTGATCATGTCTGTGTGTATAATAATCCCTCATTATCCTATGTAGCAGCGCTCCTCACAGTGAGTGTAATACACACAGGGTGATCATGTCTGTGTGTATGATAATCCCTCATTATCCTATGTAGCTGCTCTCCTCACAGTGACTGTAATACACACAGGGTGATCATGTCTGTGTGTATGATAATCCCTCATTATCCTATGTAGCAGCGCTCCTCACAGTGACTGTAATACACACAGGGTGATCATGTCTGTGTGTATGATAATCCCTCATTATCCTATGTAGCAGCGCTCCTCACAGTGACTGTAATACACACAGGGTGATCATGTCTGTGTGTATGATAATCCCTCATTATCCTATGTAGCAGCGCTCCTCACAGTGACTGTAATACACACAGGGTGATCATGTCTGTGTGTATGATAATCCCTCATTATCCTATGTAGCAGCGCTCCTCACAGTGACTGTAATACACACAGGGTGATCATGTCTGTGTGTATGATAATCCCTCATTACCCTATGTAGCAGCGCTCCTCACAGTGACTGTAATACACACAGGGTGATCATGTCTGTGTGTATGATAATCCCTCATTACCCTATGTAGCAGCGCTCCTCACAGTGACTGTAATACACACAGGGTGATCATGTCTGTGTATATGATAATCCCTCATTACCCTATGTAGCAGCGCTCCTCACAGTGACTGTAATACACACAGGGTGATCATGTCTGTGTGTATGATAATCTCTCCTCATTATCCTATGTAGGAGCGCTCCTCACAGTGACTGTAATACACACAGGGTGATCATGTATGTGTGTATGATAATCTCTCCTCATTACCCTATGTAGCAGCGCTCCTCACAGTGACTGTAATACACACAGGGTGATCATGTCTATGTGTATGATAATCCCTCATTACCCTATGTAGCAGCGCTCCTCACAGTGACTGTAATACACACAGGGTGATCATGTCTGTGTGTATGATAATCTCTCATTATCCTATGTAGCAGCGCTCCTCACAGTGACTGTAATACACACAGGGTGATCATGTCTGTGTGTATGATAATCCCTCATTACCCTATGTAGCAGCTCTCCTCACAGTGACTGTAATACACACAGGGTGATCATGTCTGTGTGTATGATAATCCCTCATTACCCTATGTAGCAGCTCTCCTCACAGTGACTGTAATACACACAGGGTGATCATGTCTGTGTGTATGATAATCTCTCCTCATTACCCTATGTAGCAGCGCTCCTCACAGTGACTGTAATACACACAGGGTGATCATGTCTGTGTGTATGATAATCTCTCCTCATTACCCTATGTAGCAGCGCTCCTCACAGTGACTGTAATACACACAGGGTGATCATGTCTGTGTGTATGATAATCTCTCCTCATTATCCTATGTAGGAGCGCTCCTCACAGTGACTGTAATACACACAGGGTGATCATGTCTGTGTGTATGATAATCTCTCCTCATTATCCTATGTAGGAGCGCTCCTCACAGTGACTGTAATACACACAGGGTGATCATGTCTGTGTGTATGATAGTCTCTCATTATCCTATGTAGCAGCGCTCCTCACAGTGACTGTAATACACACAGGGTGATCATGTCTGTGTGTATGATAATCCCTCATTACCCTATGTAGCAGCGCTCCTCACAGTGACTGTAATACACACAGGGTGATCATGTCTGTGTGTATGATAATCCCTCATTACCCTATGTAGCAGCGCTCCTCACAGTGACTGTAATACACACAGGGTGATCATGTCTGTGTGTATGATAATCCCTCATTACCCTATGTAGCAGCGCTCCTCACAGTGACTGTAATACACACAGGGTGATCATGTCTGTGTGTATGATAATCTCTCATTACCCTATGTAGCAGCGCTCCTCACAGTGACTGTAATACACACAGGGTGATCATGTCTGTGTGTATGATAATCCCTCATTACCCTATGTAGCAGCGCTCCTCACAGTGACTGTAATACACACAGGGTGATCATGTCTGTGTGTATGATAATCCCTCATTACCCTATGTAGCAGCGTTCCTCACAGTGACTGTAATACACACAGGGTGATCATGTCTGTGTGTATGATAATCCCTCATTACCCTATGTAGCAGCGCTCCTCACAGTGACTGTAATACACACAGGGTGATCATGTCTGTGTGTATGATAATCTCTCATTACCCTATGTAGCAGCGCTCCTCACAGTGACTGTAATACACACAGGGTGATCATGTCTGTGTGTATGATAATCTCTCATTACCCTATGTAGCAGCGCTCCTCACAGTGACTGTAATACACACAGGGTGATCATGTCTGTGTGTATGATAATCCCTCATTACCCTATGTAGCAGCGCTCCTCACAGTGACTGTAATACACACAGGGTGATCATGTCTGTGTGTATGATAATCCCTCATTACCCTATGTAGCAGCGTTCATCACAGTGACTGTAATACACACAGGGTGATCATGTCTGTGTGTATGATAATCTCTCCTCATTACCCTATGTAGCAGCGCTCCTCACAGTGACTGTAATACACACAGGGTGATCATGTCTGTGTGTATGATAATCTCTCATTACCCTATGTAGCAGCGCTCCTCACAGTGACTGTAATACACACAGGGTGATCATGTCTGTGTGTATGATAATCTCTCATTATCCTATGTAGCAGCGTTCCTCACAGTGACTGTAATACACACAGGGTGATCATGTCTGTGTGTATGATAATCTCTCCTCATTATCCTATGTAGGAGCGCTCCTCACAGTGACTGTAATACACACAGGGTGATCTTGTCTGTGTGTATGATAATCCCTCATTACCCTATGTAGCAGCGCTCCTCACAGTGACTGTAATACACACAGGGTGATCATGTCTGTGTGTATGATAATCCCTCATTACCCTATGTAGCAGCTCTCCTCACAGTGACTGTAATACACACAGGGTGATCATGTATGTGTGTATGATAACCTCTCCTCATTATCCTATGTAGCAGCGCTCCTCACAGTGACTGTAATACACACAGGGTGATCATGTCTGTGTATATGATAATCCCTCATTACCCTATGTAGCAGCGCTCCTCACAGTGACTGTAATACACACAGGGTGATCATGTCTGTGTGTATTATAATCTCTCCTCATTATCCTATGTAGCAGCTCTCCTCACAGTGACTGTAATACACACAGGGTAATCATGTCTGTGTGTATGATAATCCCTCATTATCCTATGTAGCAGCGCTCCTCACAGTGACTGTAATACACACAGGGTGATCATGTCTGTGTGTATGATAATCCCTCATTACCCTATGTAGCAGCGCTCCTCACAGTGACTGTAATACACACAGGGTGATCATGTCTGTGTGTATGATAATCTCTCATTATCCTATGTAGCAGCGCTCCTCACAGTGACTGTAATACACACAGGGTGATCGTGTCTGTGTGTATGATAATCCCTCATTACCCTATGTAGCAGCGCTCCTCACAGTGACTGTAATACACACAGGGTGATCATGTCTGTGTGTATGATAATCTCTCCTCATTACCCTATGTAGCAGCGCTCCTCACAGTGACTGTAATACACACAGGGTGATCGTGTCTGTGTGTATGATAATCTCTCATTATCCTATGTAGCAGCGCTCCTTACAGTGACTGTAATACACACAGGGTGATCATGTCTGTGTGTATGATAATCCCTCATTATCCTATGTAGCAGCGCTCCTCACAGTGACTGTAATACACACAGGGTGATCATGTCTGTGTGTATGATAATCCCTCATTACCCTATGTAGCAGCGCTCCTCACAGTGACTGTAATACACACAGGGTGATCATGTCTGTGTGTATGATAATCCCTCATTACCCTATGTAGCAGCACTCCTCACAGTGACTGTAATACACACAGGGTGATCATGTCTGTGTGTATGATAATCCCTCATTATCCTATGTAGCAGCGCTCCTCACAGTGACTGTAATACACACAGGGTGATCGTGTCTGTGTGTATGATAATCCCTCATTACCCTATGTAGCAGCGCTCCTCACAGTGACTGTAATACACACAGGGTGATCATGTCTGTGTGTATGATAATCCCTCATTATCCTATGTAGCAGCGCTCCTCACAGTGACTGTAATACACACAGGGTGATCATGTCTGTGTGTATGATAATCCCTCATTACCCTATGTAGCAGCGCTCCTCACAGTGACTGTAATACACACAGGGTGATCATGTCTGTGTGTATGATAATCCCTCATTATCCTATGTAGCAGCGCTCCTCACAGTGACTGTAATACACACAGGGTGATCATGTCTGTGTGTATGATAATCCCTCATTACCCTATGTAGCAGCTCTCCTCACAGTGACTGTAATACACACAGGGTGATCATGTATGTGTGTATGATAACCTCTCCTCATTATCCTATGTAGCAGCGCTCCTCACAGTGACTGTAATACACACAGGGTGATCATGTCTGTGTATATGATAATCCCTCATTACCCTATGTAGCAGCTCTCCTCACAGTGACTGTAATACACACAGGGTGATCATGTATGTGTGTATGATAACCTCTCCTCATTATCCTATGTAGCAGCGCTCCTCACAGTGACTGTAATACACACAGGGTGATCATGTCTGTGTATATGATAATCCCTCATTACCCTATGTAGCAGCGCTCCTCACAGTGACTGTAATACACACAGGGTAATCATGTCTGTGTGTATGATAATCCCTCATTATCCTATGTAGCAGCGCTCCTCACAGTGACTGTAATACACACAGGGTGATCATGTCTGTGTGTATGATAATCCCTCATTACCCTATGTAGCAGCGCTCCTCACAGTGACTGTAATACACACAGGGTGATCATGTCTGTGTGTATGATAATCCCTCATTACCCTATGTAGCAGCGCTCCTCACAGTGACTGTAATACACGCAGGGTGATCGTGTCTGTGTGTATGATAATCCCTCATTACCCTATGTAGCAGCGCTCCTCACAGTGACTGTAATACACACAGGGTGATCATGTCTGTGTGTATGATAATCCCTCATTATCCTATGTAGCAGCGCTCCTCACAGTGACTGTAATACACACAGGGTGATCATGTCTGTGTGTATGATAATCTCTCATTATCCTATGTAGCAGCGCTCCTCACAGTGACTGTAATACACACAGGGTGATCATGTCTGTGTATATGATAATCCCTCATTACCCTATGAGCAGCACTCCTCACAGTGACTGTAATACACACAGGGTGATCATGTCTGTGTGTATGATAATCTCTCCTCATTATCCTATGTAGCAGCGCTCCTCACAGTGACTGTAATACACACAGGGTGATCATGTCTCTGTGTATGATAATCTCTCATTACCCTATGTAGCAGCGCTCCTCACAGTGACTGTAATACACACAGGGTGATCATGTCTGTGTGTATGATAATCCCTCATTACCCTATGTAGCAGCGCTCCTCACAGTGACTGTAATACACACAGGGTGATCATGTATGTGTGTATGATAACCTCTCCTCATTATCCTATGTAGCAGCGCTCCTCACAGTGACTGTAATACACACAGGGTGATCATGTCTGTGTGTATAATAATCCCTCATTATCCTATGTAGCAGCGCTCCTCACAGTGACTGTAATACACACAGGGTGATCATGTCTGTGTGTATGATAATCCCTCATTACCCTATGTAGCAGCACTCCTCACAGTGACTGTAATACACACAGGGTGATCATGTCTGTGTGTATTATAATCTCTCCTCATTATCCTATGTAGCAGCGCTCCTCACAGTGACTGTAATACACACAGGGTGATCATGTCTGTGTGTATGATAATCCCTCATTACCCTATGTAGCAGCACTCCTCACAGTGACTGTAATACACACAGGGTGATCATGTCTGTGTGTATTATAATCCCTCATTATCCTATGTAGCAGCACTCCTCACAGTGACTGTAATACACACAGGGTGATCATGTCTGTGTGTATGATAATCTCTCATTACCCTATGTAGCAGCGCTCCTCACAGTGACTGTAATACACACAGGGTGATCATGTCTGTGTGTATGATAATCCCTCATTACCCTATGTAGCAGCACTCCTCACAGTGACTGTAATACACACAGGGTGATCATGTCTGTGTGTATGATAATCCCTCATTACCCTATGTAGCAGCGCTCCTCACAGTGACTGTAATACACACAGGGTGATCATGTCTGTGTGTATGATAATCCCTCATTACCCTATGTAGCAGCGCTCCTCACAGTGACTGTAATACACACAGGGTGATCATGTCTGTGTGTATGATAATCCCTCATTACCCTATGTAGCAGCGCTCCTCACAGTGACTGTAATACACACAGGGTGATCATGTCTGTGTGTATGATAATTCCTCATTATCCTATGTAGCAGCGCTCCTCACAGTGACTGTAATACACACAGGGTGATCATGTCTGTGTGTATGATAATCCCTCATTACCCTATGTAGCAGCGCTCCTCACAGTGACTGTAATATACACAGGGTGATCATGTCTGTGTGTATGATAATCCCTCATTATCCTATGTAGCAGCTCTCCTCACAGTGACTGTAATACACACAGGGTGATCATGTCTGTGTGTATGATAATCCCTCATTATCCTATGTAGCAGCGCTCCTCACAGTGACTGTAATACACACAGGGTGATCATGTCTGTGTGTATGATAATCCCTCATTATCCTATGTAGCAGCGCTCCTCACAGTGACTGTAATACACACAGGGTTATCATGTCTGTGTGTATGATAATCCCTCATTATCCTATGTAGCAGCGCTCCTCACAGTGACTGTAATACACACAGGGTGATCATGTCTGTGTGTATGATAATCCCTCATTACCCTATGTAGCAGCGCTCCTCACAGTGACTGTAATACACACAGGGTGATCATGTCTGTGTATATGATAATCCCTCATTACCCTATGTAGCAGCGCTCCTCACAGTGACTGTAATACACACAGGGTGATCATGTCTGTGTGTATGATAATCTCTCCTCATTATCCTATGTAGGAGCGCTCCTCACAGTGACTGTAATACACACAGGGTGATCATGTATGTGTGTATGATAATCTCTCCTCATTACCCTATGTAGCAGCGCTCCTCACAGTGACTGTAATACACACAGGGTGATCATGTCTATGTGTATGATAATCCCTCATTACCCCATGTAGCAGCGCTCCTCACAGTGACTGTAATACACACAGGGTGATCATGTCTGTGTGTATGATAATCTCTCATTATCCTATGTAGCAGCGCTCCTCACAGTGACTGTAATACACACAGGGTGATCATGTCTGTGTGTATGATAATCTCTCATTATCCTATGTAGCAGCGCTCCTCACAGTGACTGTAATACACACAGGGTGATCATGTCTGTGTGTATAATAATCCCTCATTACCCTATGTAGCAGCTCTCCTCACAGTGACTGTAATACACACAGGGTGATCATGTCTGTGTGTATGATAATCCCTCATTACCCTATGTAGCAGCTCTCCTCACAGTGACTGTAATACACACAGGGTGATCATGTCTGTGTGTATGATAATCTCTCCTCATTACCCTATGTAGCAGCGCTCCTCACAGTGACTGTAATACACACAGGGTGATCATGTCTGTGTGTATGATAATCTCTCCTCATTATCCTATGTAGGAGCGCTCCTCACAGTGACTGTAATACACACAGGGTGATCATGTCTGTGTGTATGATAATCTCTCCTCATTATCCTATGTAGGAGCGCTCCTCACAGTGACTGTAATACACACAGGGTGATCATGTCTGTGTGTATGATAGTCTCTCATTATCCTATGTAGCAGCGCTCCTCACAGTGACTGTAATACACACAGGGTGATCATGTCTGTGTGTATGATAATCCCTCATTACCCTATGTAGCAGCGCTCCTCACAGTGACTGTAATACACACAGGGTGATCATGTCTGTGTGTATGATAATCCCTCATTACCCTATGTAGCAGCGCTCCTCACAGTGACTGTAATACACACAGGGTGATCATGTCTGTGTGTATGATAATCCCTCATTACCCTATGTAGCAGCGCTCCTCACAGTGACTGTAATACACACAGGGTGATCATGTCTGTGTGTATGATAATCTCTCATTACCCTATGTAGCAGCGCTCCTCACAGTGACTGTAATACACACAGGGTGATCATGTCTGTGTGTATGATAATCCCTCATTACCCTATGTAGCAGCGCTCCTCACAGTGACTGTAATACACACAGGGTGATCATGTCTGTGTGTATGATAATCCCTCATTACCCTATGTAGCAGCGTTCCTCACAGTGACTGTAATACACACAGGGTGATCATGTCTGTGTGTATGATAATCCCTCATTACCCTATGTAGCAGCGCTCCTCACAGTGACTGTAATACACACAGGGTGATCATGTCTGTGTGTATGATAATCTCTCATTACCCTATGTAGCAGCGCTCCTCACAGTGACTGTAATACACACAGGGTGATCATGTCTGTGTGTATGATAATCTCTCATTACTCTATGTAGCAGCGCTCCTCACAGTGACTGTAATACACACAGGGTGATCATGTCTGTGTGTATGATAATCCCTCATTACCCTATGTAGCAGCGCTCCTCACAGTGACTGTAATACACACAGGGTGATCATGTCTGTGTGTATGATAATCCCTCATTACCCTATGTAGCAGCGTTCCTCACAGTGACTGTAATACACACAGGGTGATCATGTCTGTGTGTATGATAATCTCTCCTCATTACCCTATGTAGCAGCGCTCCTCACAGTGACTGTAATACACACAGGGTGATCATGTCTGTGTGTATGATAATCTCTCATTACCCTATGTAGCAGCGCTCCTCACAGTGACTGTAATACACACAGGGTGATCATGTCTGTGTGTATGATAATCTCTCATTATCCTATGTAGCAGCGTTCCTCACAGTGACTGTAATACACACAGGGTGATCATGTCTGTGTGTATGATAATCTCTCCTCATTATCCTATGTAGGAGCGCTCCTCACAGTGACTGTAATACACACAGGGTGATCATGTCTGTGTGTATGATAATCCCTCATTACCCTATGTAGCAGCGCTCCTCACAGTGACTGTAATACACACAGGGTGATCATGTCTGTGTGTATGATAATCCCTCATTACCCTATGTAGCAGCTCTCCTCACAGTGACTGTAATACACACAGGGTGATCATGTATGTGTGTATGATAACCTCTCCTCATTATCCTATGTAGCAGCGCTCCTCACAGTGACTGTAATACACACAGGGTGATCATGTCTGTGTATATGATAATCCCTCATTACCCTATGTAGCAGCGCTCCTCACAGTGACTGTAATACACACAGGGTGATCATGTCTGTGTGTATTATAATCTCTCCTCATTATCCTATGTAGCAGCTCTCCTCACAGTGACTGTAATACACACAGGGTAATCATGTCTGTGTGTATGATAATCCCTCATTATCCTATGTAGCAGCGCTCCTCACAGTGACTGTAATACACACAGGGTGATCATGTCTGTGTGTATGATAATCCCTCATTACCCTATGTAGCAGCGCTCCTCACAGTGACTGTAATACACACAGGGTGATCATGTCTGTGTGTATGATAATCTCTCATTATCCTATGTAGCAGCGCTCCTCACAGTGACTGTAATACACACAGGGTGATCGTGTCTGTGTGTATGATAATCCCTCATTACCCTATGTAGCAGCGCTCCTCACAGTGACTGTAATACACACAGGGTGATCATGTCTGTGTGTATGATAATCTCTCCTCATTACCCTATGTAGCAGCGCTCCTCACAGTGACTGTAATACACACAGGGTGATCGTGTCTGTGTGTATGATAATCTCTCATTATCCTATGTAGCAGCGCTCCTCACAGTGACTGTAATACACACAGGGTGATCATGTCTGTGTGTATGATAATCCCTCATTATCCTATGTAGCAGCGCTCCTCACAGTGACTGTAATACACACAGGGTGATCATGTCTGTGTGTATGATAATCCCTCATTACCCTATGTAGCAGCGCTCCTCACAGTGACTGTAATACACACAGGGTGATCATGTCTGTGTGTATGATAATCCCTCATTACCCTATGTAGCAGCACTCCTCACAGTGACTGTAATACACACAGGGTGATCATGTCTGTGTGTATGATAATCCCTCATTATCCTATGTAGCAGCGCTCCTCACAGTGACTGTAATACACACAGGGTGATCGTGTCTGTGTGTATGATAATCCCTCATTACCCTATGTAGCAGCGCTCCTCACAGTGACTGTAATACACACAGGGTGATCATGTCTGTGTGTATGATAATCCCTCATTATCCTATGTAGCAGCGCTCCTCACAGTGACTGTAATACACACAGGGTGATCATGTCTGTGTGTATGATAATCCCTCATTACCCTATGTAGCAGCGCTCCTCACAGTGACTGTAATACACACAGGGTGATCATGTCTGTGTGTATGATAATCCCTCATTATCCTATGTAGCAGCGCTCCTCACAGTGACTGTAATACACACAGGGTGATCATGTCTGTGTGTATGATAATCCCTCATTACCCTATGTAGCAGCTCTCCTCACAGTGACTGTAATACACACAGGGTGATCATGTATGTGTGTATGATAATCCCTCATTACCCTATGTAGCAGCGCTCCTCACAGTGACTGTAATACACACAGGGTGATCATGTCTGTGTGTATTATAATCTCTCCTCATTATCCTATGTAGCAGCTCTCCTCACAGTGACTGTAATACACACAGGGTAATCATGTCTGTGTGTATGATAATCCCTCATTATCCTATGTAGCAGCGCTCCTCACAGTGACTGTAATACACACAGGGTGATCATGTCTGTGTGTATGATAATCCCTCATTACCCTATGTAGCAGCGCTCCTCACAGTGACTGTAATACACACAGGGTGATCATGTCTGTGTGTATGATAATCTCTCATTATCCTATGTAGCAGCGCTCCTCACAGTGACTGTAATACACACAGGGTGATCATGTCTGTGTATATGATAATCCCTCATTATCCTATGTAGCAGCGCTCCTCACAGTGACTGTAATACACACAGGGTGATCGTGTCTGTGTGTATGATAATCCCTCATTACCCTATGTAGCAGCGCTCCTCACAGTGACTGTAATACACACAGGGTGATCATGTCTGTGTGTATGATAATCCCTCATTATCCTATGTAGCAGCGCTCCTCACAGTGACTGTAATACACACAGGGTGATCATGTCTGTGTGTATGATAATCTCTCATTATCCTATGTAGCAGCGCTCCTCACAGTGACTGTAATACACACAGGGTGATCATGTCTGTGTGTATGATAATCCCTCATTATCCTATGTAGCAGCGCTCCTCACAGTGACTGTAATACACACAGGGTGATCATGTCTGTGTGTATGATAATCCCTCATTACCCTATGTAGCAGCGCTCCTCACAGTGACTGTAATACACACAGGGTGATCATGTATGTGTGTATGATAACCTCTCCTCATTATCCTATGTAGCAGCGCTCCTCACAGTGACTGTAATACACACAGGGTGATCATGTCTGTGTGTATAATAATCCCTCATTATCCTATGTAGCAGCGCTCCTCACAGTGACTGTAATACACACAGGGTGATCATGTCTGTGTGTATGATAATCCCTCATTACCCTATGTAGCAGCACTCCTCACAGTGACTGTAATACACACAGGGTGATCATGTCTGTGTGTATTATAATCTCTCCTCATTATCCTATGTAGCAGCGCTCCTCACAGTGACTGTAATACACACAGGGTGATCATGTCTGTGTGTATGATAATCCCTCATTACCCTATGTAGCAGCACTCCTCACAGTGACTGTAATACACACAGGGTGATCATGTCTGTGTGTATTATAATCCCTCATTATCCTATGTAGCAGCACTCCTCACAGTGACTGTAATACACACAGGGTGATCATGTCTGTGTGTATGATAATCTCTCATTACCCTATGTAGCAGCGCTCCTCACAGTGACTGTAATACACACAGGGTGATCATGTCTGTGTGTATGATAATCCCTCATTACCCTATGTAGCAGCACTCCTCACAGTGACTGTAATACACACAGGGTGATCATGTCTGTGTGTATGATAATCCCTCATTACCCTATGTAGCAGCGCTCCTCACAGTGACTGTAATACACACAGGGTGATCATGTCTGTGTGTATGATAATCCCTCATTACCCTATGTAGCAGCGCTCCTCACAGTGACTGTAATACACACAGGGTGATCATGTCTGTGTGTATGATAATCCCTCATTACCCTATGTAGCAGCGCTCCTCACAGTGACTGTAATACACACAGGGTGATCATGTCTGTGTGTATGATAATTCCTCATTATCCTATGTAGCAGCGCTCCTCACAGTGACTGTAATACACACAGGGTGATCATGTCTGTGTGTATGATAATCCCTCATTACCCTATGTAGCAGCGCTCCTCACAGTGACTGTAATATACACAGGGTGATCATGTCTGTGTGTATGATAATCCCTCATTATCCTATGTAGCAGCGCTCCTCACAGTGACTGTAATACACACAGGGTGATCATGTCTGTGTGTATGATAATCCCTCATTATCCTATGTAGCAGCGCTCCTCACAGTGACTGTAATACACACAGGGTGATCATGTCTGTGTGTATGATAATCTCTCATTACCCTATGTAGCAGCGCTCCTCACAGTGACTGTAATACACACAGGGTGATCATGTCTGTGTGTATGATAATCTCTCATTATCCTATGTAGGAGCGCTCCTCACAGTGACTGTAATACACACAGGGTGATCATGTCTGTGTGTATGATAATCTCTCCTCATTATCCTATGTAGGAGCGCTCCTCACAGTGACTGTAATACACACAGGGTGATCATGTCTGTGTGTATTATAATCTCTCATTATCCTATGTAGCAGCTCTCCTCACAGTGACTGTAATACACACAGGGTGATCATGTCTGTGTGTATGATAATCCCTCATTACCCTATGTAGCAGCGCTCCTCACAGTGACTGTAATACACACAGGGTGATCATGTCTGTGTGTATGATAATCTCTCATTACCCTATGTAGCAGCGCTCCTCACAGTGACTGTAATACACACAGGGTGATCATGTCTGTGTGTATGATAATCCCTCATTACCCTATGTAGCAGCGTTCCTCACAGTGACTGTAATACACACAGGGTAATCATGTCTGTGTGTATGATAATCTCTCCTCATTATCCTATGTAGCAGCGCTCCTCACAGTGACTGCAATACACACAGGGTGATCATGTCTGTGTGTATGATAATCTCTCATTACCCTATGTAGCAGCGCTCCTCACAGTGACTGTAATACACACAGGGTGATCATGTCTGTGTATATGATAATCCCTCATTATCCTATGTAGCAGCGCTCCTCACAGTGACTGTAATACACACAGGGTGATCATGTCTGTGTGTATGATAATCCCTCATTATCCTATGTAGCAGCGCTCCTCACAGTGACTGTAATACACACAGGGTGATCATGTCTGTGTGTATGATAATCTCTCCTCATTACCCTATGTAGCAGCGCTCCTCACAGTGACTGTAATACACACAGGGTGATCATGTCTGTGTGTATGATAATCTCTCCTCATTATCCTATGTAGCAGCGCTCCTCACAGTGACTGTAATACACACAGGGTGATCATGTCTGTGTGTATGATAATCTCTCCTCATTATCCTATGTAGCAGCGCTCCTCACAGTGACTGTAATACACACAGGGTGATCATGTCTGTGTGTATGATAATCTCTCCTCATTATCCTATGTAGCAGCGCTCCTCACAGTGACTGTAATACACACAGGGTGATCTTGTCTGTGTGTATGATAATCCCTCATTACCCTATGTAGCAGCGCTCCTCACAGTGACTGTAATACACACAGGGTGATCATGTCTGTGTGTATGATAATCTCTCCTCATTATCCTATGTAGCAGCACTCCTCACAGTGACTGTAATACACACAGGGTGATCATGTCTGTGTGTATAATAATCCCTCATTATCCTATGTAGCAGCTCTCCTCACAGTGACTGTAATACACACAGGGTGATCATGTCTGTGTGTATGATAATCTCTCATTACCCTATGTAGCAGCACTCCTCACAGTGACTGTAATACACACAGGGTGATCATGTCTGTGTGTATGATAATCCCTCATTACCCTATGTAGCAGCACTCCTCACAGTGACTGTAATACACACAGGGTGATCATGTCTGTGTGTATGATAATCCCTCATTACCCTATGTAGCAGCGCTCCTCACAGTGACTGTAATACACACAGGGTGATCATGTCTGTGTGTATGATAATCTCTCATTATCCTATGTAGCAGCACTCCTCACAGTGACTGTAATACACACAGGGTGATCATGTCTGTGTGTATGATAATCCCTCATTATCCTATGTAGCAGCGCTCCTCACAGTGACTGTAATACACACAGGGTGATCATGTCTGTGTGTATGATAATCCCTCATTACCCTATGTAGCAGCGCTCCTCACAGTGACTGTAATACACACAGGGTGATCATGTCTGTGTGTATGATAATCCCTCATTACCCTATGTAGCAGCGCTCCTCACAGTGACTGTAATACACACAGGGTGATCATGTCTGTGTGTATGATAATCTCTCCTCATTACCCTATGTAGCAGCGCTCCTCACAGTGACTGTAATACACACAGGGTGATCATGTCTGTGTGTATGATAATCTCTCCTCATTATCCTATGTAGCAGCGCTCCTCACAGTGACTGTAATACACACAGGGTGATCATGTCTGTGTGTATGATAATCTCTCCTCATTATCCTATGTAGCAGCGCTCCTCACAGTGACTGTAATACACACAGGGTGATCATGTCTGTGTGTATGATAATCCCTCATTATCCTATGTAGCAGCGCTCCTCACAGTGACTGTAATACACACAGGGTGATCATGTCTGTGTGTATGATAATCTCTCATTATCCTATGTAGCAGCGCTCCTCACAGTGACTGTAATACACACAGGGTGATCATGTCTGTGTGTATGATAATCCCTCATTATCCTATGTAGCAGCGCTCCTCACAGTGACTGTAATACACACAGGGTGATCATGTCTGTGTGTATGATAATCTCTCATTATCCTATGTAGCAGCGCTCCTCACAGTGACTGTAATACACACAGGGTGATCATGTCTGTGTGTATGATAATCCCTCATTCCCCTGTGTAGCAGCTCTCCTCACAGTGACTGTAATACACACAGGGTGATCATGTCTGTGTGTATGATAATCTCTCATTACCCTATATAGCAGCGCTCCTCACAGTGACTTTAATACACACAGGGTGATCATGTCTGTGTGTATGATAATCTCTCCTCATTATCCTATGTAGCAGCGCTCCTCACAGTGACTGTAATACACACAGGGTGATCATGTCTGTGTGTATGATAATCCCTCATTATCCTATGTAGCAGCGCTCCTCACAGTGACTGTAATACACACAGGGTGATCATGTCTGTGTGTATGATAATCCCTCATTATCCTATGTAGCAGCGCTCCTCACAGTGACTGTAATACACACAGGGTGATCATGTCTGTGTGTATGATAATCTCTCCTCATTACCCTATGTAGCAGCGCTCCTCACAGTGACTGTAATACACACAGGGTGATCATGTCTGTGTGTATGATAATCCCTCATTATCCTATGTAGCAGCGCTCCTCACAGTGACTGTAATACACACAGGGTGATCATGTCTGTGTGTATGATAATCTCTCCTCATTATCCTATGTAGCAGCGCTCCTCACAGTGACTGTAATACACACAGGGTGATCATGTCTGTGTGTATGATAATCCCTCATTATCCTATGTAGCAGCGCTCCTCACAGTGACTGTATAACACACAGGGTGATCATGTCTGTGTGTATGATAATCCCTCATTACCCTATGTAGCAGCGCTCCTCACAGTGACTGTAATACACACAGGGTGATCATGTCTGTGTGTATGATAATCCCTCATTACCCTATGTAGCAGCGCTCCTCACAGTGACTGTAATACACACAGGGTGATCATGTCTGTGTGTATTATAATCTCTCCTCATTACCCTATGTAGCAGCGCTCCTCACAGTGACTGTAATACACACAGGGTGATCATGTCTGTGTGTATGATAATCCCTCATTACCCTATGTAGCAGCGCTCCTCACAGTGACTGTAATACACACAGGGTGATCATGTCTGTGTGTATGATAATCTCTCCTCATTATCCTATGTAGGAGCGCTCCTCACAGTGACTGTAATACACACAGGGTGATCATGTCTGTGTGTATGATAATTCCTCATTATCCTATGTAGCAGCGCTCCTCACAGTGACTGTAATACACACAGGGTGATCATGTCTGTGTGTATGATAATCTCTCCTCATTATCCTATGTAGCAGCGCTCCTCACAGTGACTGTAATACACACAGGGTGATCATGTCTGTGTGTATGATAATCCCTCATTACCCTATGTAGCAGCGCTCCTCACAGTGACTGTAATACACACAGGGTGATCATGTCTGTGTGTATGATAATTCCTCATTACCCTATGTAGCAGCGCTCCTCACAGTGACTGTAATACACACAGGATGATCATGTCTGTGTGTATGATAATCCCTCATTATCCTATGTGGCAGCGCTCCTCACAGTGACTGTAATACACACAGGGTGATCATGTCTGTGTGTATGATAATCTCTCCTCATTACCCTATGTAGCAGCGCTCCTCACAGTGACTGTAATACACACAGGGTGATCATGTCTGTGTGTATTATAATCTCTCCTCATTATCCTATGTAGCAGCGCTCCTCACAGTGACTGTAATACACACAGGGTGATCATGTCTGTGTGTATGATAATCCCTCATTATCCTATGTAGCAGCGCTCCTCACAGTGACTGTAATACACACAGGGTGATCATGTCTGTGTGTATGATAATCTCTCATTACCCTATGTAGCAGCGCTCCTCACAGTGACTGTAATACACACAGGGTGATCATGTCTGTGTGTATTATAATCCCTCATTATCCTATGTAGCAGCGCTCTTCACAGTGACTGTAATACACACAGGGTGATCATGTCTGTGTGTATGATAATCTCTCATTATCCTATGTAGCAGCGCTCCTCACAGTGACTGTAATACACACAGGGTGATCATGTCTGTGTGTATGATAATCTCTCATTATCCTATGTAGCAGCGCTCCTCACAGTGACTGTAATACACACAGGGTGATCATGTCTGTGTGTATGATAATCCCTCATTACCCTATGTAGCAGCGCTCATCACAGTGACTGTAATACACACAGGGTGATCATGTCTGTGTGTATGATAATCTCTCATTATCCTATGTAGCAGCGCTCCTCACAGTGACTGTAATACACACAGGGTGATCATGTCTGTGTGTATGATAATCCCTCATTATCCTATGTAGCAGCGCTCCTCACAGTGACTGTAATACACACAGGGTGATCATGTCTGTGTGTATGATAATCTCTCATTATCCTATGAAGCAGCGCTCCTCACAGTGACTGTAATACACACAGGGTGATCATGTCTGTGTGTATGATAATCTCTCATTATCCTATGTAGCAGCGCTCCTCACAGTGACTGTAATACACACAGGGTGATCATGTCTGTGTGTATGATAATCTCTCATTACCCTATGTAGCAGCGCTCCTCACAGTGACTGTAATACACACAGGGTGATCATGTCTGTGTATATGATAATCCCTCATTACCCTATGTAGCAGCGCTCCTCACAGTGACAGTAATACACACAGGGTGATCATGTCTGTGTGTATGATAATCCCTCATTATCCTATGTAGCAGCGCTCCTCACAGTGACTGTAATACATACAGGGTGATCATGTCTGTGTGTATGATAATCTCTCCTCATTACCCTATGTAGCAGCGCTCCTCACAGTGACTGTAATACACACAGGGTGATCATGTCTGTGTGTATGATAATCTCTCCTCATTACCCTATGTAGCAGCGCTCCTCACAGTGACTGTAATACACACAGGGTGATCATGTCTGTGTGTATGATAATCTCTCCTCATTATCCTATGTAGCAGCGCTCCTCACAGTGACTGTAATACACACAGGGTGATCATGTCTGTGTGTATGATAATCTCTCATTACCCTATGTAGCAGCGCTCCTCACAGTGACTGTAATACACACAGGGTGATCATGTCTGTGTGTATGATAATCTCTCCTCATTATCCTATGTAGCAGCGCTCCTCACAGTGACTGTAATACACACAGGGTGATCATGTCTGTGTGTATGATAATCCCTCATTATCCTATGTAGCAGCGCTCCTCACAGTGACTGTAATACACACAGGGTGATCATGTCTGTGTGTATGATAATCCCTCATTATCCTATGTAGCAGCGCTCCTCACAGTGACTGTAATACACACAGGGTGATCATGTCTGTGTGTATGATAATCCCTCATTACCCTATGTAGCAGCGCTCCTCACAGTGACTGTAATACACACAGGGTGATCATGTCTGTGTGTATGATAATCCCTCATTATCCTATGTAGCAGCGCTCCTCACAGTGACTGTAATACACACAGGGTGATCATGTCTGTGTGTATGATAATCTCTCCTCATTATCCTACGTAGGAGCGCTCCTCACAGTGACTGTAATACACACAGGGTGATCATGTCTGTGTGTATGATAATTCCTCATTACCCTATGTAGCAGCGCTCCTCACAGTGACTGTAATACACACAGGGTGATCATGTCTGTGTATATGATAATCCCTCATTATCCTATGTAGCAGCGCTCCTCACAGTGACTGTAATACACACAGGGTGATCATGTCTGTGTGTATGATAATCTCTCATTACCCTATGTAGCAGCGCTCCTCACAGTGACTGTAATACACACAGGGTGATCATGTCTGTGTGTATGATAATCTCTCCTCATTATCCTATGTAGGAGCGCTCCTCACAGTGACTGTAATACACACAGGGTGATCATGTCTGTGTGTATGATAATTCCTCATTATCCTATGTAGCAGCGCTCCTCACAGTGACTGTAATACACACAGGGTGATCATGTCTGTGTGTATGATAATCCCTCATTATCCTATGTAGCAGCGCTCCTCACAGTGACTGTAATACACACAGGGTGATCATGTCTGTGTGTATGATAATCTCTCCTCATTACCCTATGTAGCAGCGCTCCTCACAGTGACTGTAATACACACAGGGTGATCATGTCTATGTGTATGATAATCTCTCATTACCCTATGTAGCAGCGCTCCTCACAGTGACTGTAATACACACAGGGTGATCATGTCTGTGTGTATTATAATCCCTCATTATCCTATGTAGCAGCGTTCCTCACAGTGACTGTAATACACACAGGGTGATCATGTCTGTGTGTATGATAATCCCTCATTACCCTATGTAGCAGCGCTCCTCACAGTGACTGTAATACACACAGGGTGATCATGTCTGTGTGTATTATAATCCCTCATTATCCTATGTAGCAGCGCTCCTCACAATGACTGTAATACACACAGGGTGATCATGTCTGTGTGTATGATAATCTCTCATTACCCTATGTAGCAGCGCTCCTCACAGTGACTGTAATACACACAGGGTGATCATGTCTATGTGTATGATAATCTCTCATTACCCTATGTAGCAGCGCTCCTCACAGTGACTGTAATACACACAGGGTGATCATGTCTGTGTGTATTATAATCCCTCATTATCCTATGTAGCAGCGTTCCTCACAGTGACTGTAATACACACAGGGTGATCATGTCTGTGTGTATGATAATCCCTCATTACCCTATGTAGCAGCGATCCTCACAGTGACTGTAATACACACAGGGTGATCATGTCTGTGTGTATTATAATCCCTCATTATCCTATGTAGCAGCGCTCCTCACAGTGACTGTAATACACACAGGGTGATCATGTCTATGTGTATGATAATCTCTCATTACCCTATGTAGCAGCGCTCCTCACAGTGACTGTAATACACACAGGGTGATCATGTCTGTGTGTATGATAATCTCTCCTCATTACCCTATGTAGCAGCGCTCCTCACAGTGACTGTAATACACACAGGGTGATCATGTCTATGTGTATGATAATCTCTCATTACCCTATGTAGCAGCGCTCCTCACAGTGACTGTAATACACACAGGGTGATCATGTCTGTGTGTATTATAATCCCTCATTATCCTATGTAGCAGCGTTCCTCACAGTGACTGTAATACACACAGGGTGATCATGTCTGTGTGTATGATAATCCCTCATTACCCTATGTAGCAGCGCTCCTCACAGTGACTGTAATACACACAGGGTGATCATGTCTGTGTGTATTATAATCCCTCATTATCCTATGTAGCAGCGCTCCTCACAGTGACTGTAATACACACAGGGTGATCATGTCTGTGTGTATGATAATCTCTCATTACCCTATGTAGCAGCGCTCCTCACAGTGACTGTAATACACACAGGGTGATCATGTCTGTGTGTATTATAATCCCTCATTATCCTATGTAGCAGCGTTCCTCACAGTGACTGTAATACACACAGGGTGATCATGTCTGTGTGTATGATAATCCCTCATTACCCTATGTAGCAGCGCTCCTCACAGTGACTGTAATACACACAGGGTGATCATGTCTGTGTGTATTATAATCCCTCATTATCCTATGTAGCAGCGCTCCTCACAGTGACTGTAATACACACAGGGTGATCATGTCTGTGTGTATTATAATCCCTCATTATCCTATGTAGCAGCGCTCCTCACAATGACTGTAATACACACAGGGTGATCATGTCTGTGTGTATGATAATCTCTCATTACCCTATGTAGCAGCGCTCCTCACAGTGACTGTAATACACACAGGGTGATCATGTCTGTGTGTATGATAATCTCTCATTACCCTATGTAGCAGCGCTCCTCACAGTGACTGTAATACACGCAGGGTGATCATGTCTGTGTGTATGATAATCTCTCATTATCCTATGTAGCAGCACTCCTCACAGTGACTGTAATACACACAGGGTGATCATGTCTGTGTGTATGATAATCCCTCATTATCCTATGTAGCAGCGCTCCTCACAGTGACTGTAATACACACAGGGTGATCATGTCTGTGTGTATGATAATCTCTCATTACCCTATGTAGCAGCGCTCCTCACAGTGACTGTAATACACACAGGGTGATCATGTCTGTGTGTATGATAATCTCTCCTCATTACCCTATGTAGCAGCGCTCCTCACAGTGACTGTAATACACACAGGGTGATCATGTCTGTGTGTATGATAATCTCTCCTCATTACCCTATGTAGCAGCGCTCCTCACAGTGACTGTAATACACACAGGGTGATCATGTCTGTGTGTATGATAATCTCTCATTATCCTATGTAGCAGCGCTCCTCACAGTGACTGTAATACACACAGGGTGTTCATGTCTGTGTGTATGATAATCCCTCATTACCCTATGTAGCAGCGCTCCTCACAGTGACTGTAATACACACAGGGTGATCATGTCTGTGTGTATGATAATCCCTCATTACCCTATGTAGCAGCGCTCCTCACAGTGACTGTAATACACACTGGGTGATCATGTCTGTGTGTATGATAATCCCTCATTATCCTATGTAGCAGCGCTCCTCACAGTGACTGTAATACACACAGGGTGATCATGTCTGTGTGTATGATAATCCCTTATTATCCTATGTAGCAGCGCTCCTCACAGTGACTGTAATACACACAGGGTGATCATGTCTGTGTGTATGATAATCCCTCATTACCCTATGTAGCAGCGCTCCTCACAGTGACTGTAATACACACAGGGTGATCATGTCTGTGTGTATGATAATCCCTCATTACCCTATGTAGCAGCGCTCCTCACAGTGACTATAATACACACAGGGTGATCATGTCTGTGTGTATGATAATCTCATATTACCCTATGTAGCAGCACTCCTCACAGTGACTGTAATACACACAGGGTGATCATGTCTGTGTGTATGATAATCCCTCATTATCCTATGTAGCAGCGCTCCTCACAGTGACTGTAATACACACAGGGTGATCATGTCTGTGTGTATTATAATCCCTCATTATCCTATGTAGCAGCACTCCTCACAGTGACTGTAATACACACAGGGTGATCATGTCTGTGTGTATGATAATCTCTCATTACCCTATGTAGCAGCGCTCCTCACAGTGACTGTAATACACACAGGGTGATCATGTCTGTGTGTATGATAATCCCTCATTACCCTATGTAGCAGCGCTCCTCACAGTGACTGTAATACACACAGGGTGATCATGTCTGTGTGTATGATAATCTCTCCTCATTACCCTATGTAGCAGCGCTCCTCACAGTGACAGTAATACACACAGGGTGATCATGTCTGTGTGTATGATAATCTCTCCTCATTACCCTATGTAGCAGCGCTCCTCACAGTGACTGTAATACACACAGGGTGATCATGTCTGTGTGTATGATAATCCCTCATTACCCTATGTAGCAGCGCTCCTCACAGTGACTGTAATACACACAGGGTGATCATGTCTGTGTGTATGATAATCCCTCATTACCCTATGTAGCAGCGCTCCTCACAGTGACTGTAATACACACAGGGTGATCATATCTGTGTGTATGATAATCCCTCATTATCCTATGTAGCAGCTCTCCTCACAGTGACTGTAATACACACAGGGTGATCATGTCTGTGTGTATGATAATCTCTCATTACCCTATGTAGCAGCGCTCCTCACAGTGACTGTAATACACACAGGGTGATCATGTCTGTGTGTATGATAATCCCTCATTACCCTATGTAGCAGCGCTCCTCACAGTGACTGTAATACACACAGGGTGATCATGTCTGTGTGTATGATAATCTCTCATTACCCTATGTAGCAGCGCTCCTCACAGTGACTGTAATACACACAGGGTGATCATGTCTGTGTGTATGATAATCCCTCATTACCCTATGTAGCAGCGCTCCTCACAGTGACTGTAATACACACAGGGTGATCATGTCTGTGTATATGATAATCCCTCATTACCCTATGAGCAGCACTCCTCACAGTGACTGTAATACACACAGGGTGATCATGTCTGTGTGTATGATAATCTCTCCTCATTATCCTATGTAGCAGCGCTCCTCACAGTGACTGTAATACACACAGGGTGATCATGTCTCTGTGTATGATAATCTCTCATTGCCCTATGTAGCAGCGCTCCTCACAGTGACTGTAATACACACAGGGTGATCATGTCTGTGTGTATGATAATCCCTCATTACCCTATGTAGCAGCGCTCCTCACAGTGACTGTAATACACACAGGGTGATCATGTCTGTGTATATGATAATCCCTCATTACCCTATGTAGCAGCACTCCTCACAGTGACTGTAATACACACAGGGTGATCATGTCTGTGTGTATGATAATCTCTCCTCATTACCCTATGTAGCAGCGCTCCTCACAGTGACTGTAATACACACAGGGTGATCATGTCTGTGTGTATGATAATCCCTCATTATCCTATGTAGCAGCGCTCCTCACAGTGACTGTAATACACACAGGGTGATCATGTCTGTGTGTATGATAATCCCTCATTACCCTATGTAGCAGCGCTCCTCACAGTGACTGTAATACACACAGGGTGACCATGTCTGTGTGTATGATAATCTCTCATTATCCTATGTAGCAGCGCTCCTCACAGTGACTGTAATACACACAGGGTGATCATGTCTGTGTATATGATAATCCCTCATTACCCTATGTAGCAGCGCTCCTCACAGTGACTGTAATACACACAGGGTGATCATGTCTGTGTGTATGATAATCTCTCCTCATTACCCTATGTAGCAGCGCTCCTCACAGTGACTGTAATACACACAGGGTGATAATGTCTGTGTGTATGATAATCTCTCATTATCCTATGTAGCAGCGCTCCTCACAGTGACTGTAATACACACAGGGTGATCATGTCTGTATGTATGATAATCCCTCATTATCCTATGTAGCAGCGCTCCTCACAGTGACTGTAATACACACAGGGTGATCATGTCTGTGTGTATGATAATCCCTCATTACCCTATGTAGCAGCGCTCCTCACAGTGACTGTAATACACACAGGGTGATCATGTCTGTGTGTATGATAATCTCTCATTACCCTATGTAGCAGCGCTCCTCACAGTGACTGTAATACACACAGGGTGATCATGTCTGTGTGTATGATAATCTCTCCTCATTATCCTATGTAGCAGCGCTCCTCACAGTGACTGTAAAACACACAGGGTGATCATGTCTGTGTGTATGATAATCTCTCATTACCCTATGTAGCAGCGCTCCTCACAGTGACTGTAATACACACAGGGTGATCATGTCTGTGTGTATGATAATCCCTCATTACCCTATGTAGCAGCACTCCTCACAGTGACTGTAATACACACAGGGTGA
This sequence comes from Pseudophryne corroboree, assembly GCF_028390025.1. NCBI lineage: Eukaryota > Metazoa > Chordata > Amphibia > Anura > Myobatrachidae > Pseudophryne > Pseudophryne corroboree. The sequence continues at coordinate 28,821 of NW_026967483.1, read as the reverse complement.
TCATGTCTGTGTGTATGATAATCTCTCCTCATTACCCTATGTAGCAGCGCTCCTCACAGTGACTGTAATACACACAGGGTGATAATGTCTGTGTGTATGATAATCTCTCATTATCCTATGTAGCAGCGCTCCTCACAGTGACTGTAATACACACAGGGTGATCATGTATGTGTGTATGATAATCCCTCATTACCCTATGTAGCAGCGCTCCTCACAGTGACTGTAATACACACAGGGTGATCATGTCTGTGTGTATGATAATCCCTCATTACCCTATGTAGCAGCGCTCCTCACAGTGACTGTAATAAACACAGGGTGATCATGTCTGTGTGTATGATAATCTCTCATTATCCTATGTAGCAGCGCTCCTCACAGTGACTGTAATACACACAGGGTGATCATGTCTGTGTGTATGATAATCCCTCATTATCCTATGTAGCAGCGCTCCTCACAGTGACTGTAATACACACAGGGTGATCATGTCTGTGTGTATGATAATCTCTCATTACCCTATGTAGCAGCGCTCCTCACAGTGACTGTAATACACACAGGGTGATCATGTCTGTGTGTATTATAATCTCTCCTCATTATCCTATGTAGCAGCGCTCCTCACAGTGACTGTAATACACACAGGGTGATCATGTCTGTGTGTATGATAATCTCTCATTACCCTATGTAGCAGCGCTCCTCACAGTGACTGTAATACACACAGGGTGATCATGTCTGTGTGTATTATAATCTCTCCTCATTACCCTATGTAGCAGCGCTCCTCACAGTGACTGTAATACACACAGGGTGATCATGTCTGTGTGTATGATAATCCCTCATTACCCTATGTAGCAGCGCTCCTCACAGTGACTGTAATACACACAGGGTGATCATGTCTGTGTGTATTATAATCTCTCCTCATTATCCTATGTAGCAGCTCTCCTCACAGTGACTGTAATACACACAGGGTGATCATGTCTGTGTGTATGATAATCTCTCATTACCCTATGTAGCAGCGCTCCTCACAGTGACTGTAATACACACAGGGTGATCATGTCTGTGTGTATGATAATCTCTCCTCATTATCCTATGTAGCAGCTCTCCTCACAGTGACTGTAATACACACAGGGTGATCATGTCTGTGTGTATTATAATCTCTCCTCATTATCCTATGTAGCAGCTCTCCTCACAGTGACTGTAATACACACAGGGTGATCATGTCTGTGTGTATGATAATTCCTCATTATCCTATGTAGCAGCGCTCCTCACAGTGACTGTAATACACACAGGGTGATCATGTCTGTGTGTATGATAATCTCTCATTACCCTATGTAGCAGCGCTCCTCACAGTGACTGTAATACACACAGGGTGATCATGTCTGTGTGTATTATAATCTCTCCTCATTATCCTATGTAGCAGCGCTCCTCACAGTGACTGTAATACACACAGGGTGATCATGTCTGTGTGTATGATAATCTCTCATTACCCTATGTAGCAGCGCTCCTCACAGTGACTGTAATACACACAGGGTGATCATGTCTGTGTGTATTATAATCTCTCCTCATTATCCTATGTAGCAGCTCTCCTCACAGTGACTGTAATACACACAGGGTGATCATGTCTGTGTGTATTATAATCTCTCCTCATTATCCTATGTAGCAGCTCTCCTCACAGTGACTGTAATACACACAGGGTGATCATGTCTGTGTGTATTATAATCTCTCCTCATTATCCTATGTAGCAGCGCTCCTCACAGTGACTGTAATACACACAGGGTGATCATGTCTGTGTGTATGATAATCCCTCATTATCCTATGTAGCAGCGCTCCTCACAGTGACTGTAATACACACAGGGTGATCATGTCTGTGTGTATTATAATCTCTCCTCATTATCCTATGTAGCAGCTCTCCTCACAGTGACTGTAATACTCACAGGGTGATCATGTCTGTGTGTATGATAATCCCTCATTACCCTATGTAGCAGCGCTCCTCACAGTGACTGTAATACACACAGGGTGATCATGTCTGTGTGTATGATAATCTCTCATTACCCTATGTAGCAGCTCTCCTCACAGTGACTGTAATACACACAGGGTGATCATGTCTGTGTGTATGATAATCCCTCATTACCCTATGTAGCAGCGCTCCTCACAGTGACTGTAATACACACAGGGTGATCATGTCTGTGTGTATTATAATCTCTCCTCATTATCCTATGTAGCAGCTCTCCTCACAGTGACTGTAATACAAACAGGGTGATCATGTCTGTGTGTATTATAATCTCTCCTCATTATCCTATGTAGCAGCGCTCCTCACAGTGACTGTAATACACACAGGGTGATCATGTCTGTGTGTATGATAATCCCTCATTACCCTATGTAGCAGCTCTCCTCACAGTGACTGTAATACACACAGGGTGATCATGTCTGTGTGTATGATAATCCCTCATTACCCTATGTAGCAGCTCTCCTCACAGTGACTGTAATACACACAGGGTGATCATGTCTGTGTGTATGATAATCCCTCATTACCCTATGTAGCAGCGCTCCTCACAGTGACTGTAATACACACAGGGTGATCATGTCTGTGTGTATGATAATCCCTCATTACCCTATGTAGCAGCGCTCCTCACAGTGACTGTAATACACACAGGGTGATCATGTCTGTGTGTATGATAATCTCTCCTCATTACCCTATGTAGCAGCGCTCCTCACAGTGACTGTAATACACACAGGGTGATCATGTCTGTGTGTATGATAATCTCTCCTCATTATCCTATGTAGGAGCGCTCCTCACAGTGACTGTAATACACACAGGGTGATCATGTCTTTGTGTATGATAATCCCTCATTACCCTATGTAGCAGCGCTCCTCACAGTGACTGTAATACACACAGGGTGATCATGTCTGTGTGTATGATAATCCCTCATTACCCTATGTAGCAGCGCTCCTCACAGTGACTGTAATACACACAGGGTGATCATGTCTGTGTGTATGATAATCCCTCATTATCCTATGTAGCAGCGCTCCTCACAGTGACTGTAATACACACAGGGTGATCATGTCTGTGTGTATGATAATCCCTCATTACCCTATGTAGCAGCACTCCTCACAGTGACTGTAATACACACAGGGTGATCATGTCTGTGTGTATGATAATCTCTCATTATCCTATGTAGCAGCGCTCCTCACAGTGACTGTAATACACACAGGGTGATCATGTCTGTGTGTATGATAATCTCTCATTACCCTATGTAGCAGCACTCCTCACAGTGACTGTAATACACACAGGGTGATCATGTCTGTGTGTATGATAATCTCTCATTATCCTATGTAGCAGCGCTCCTCACAGTGACTGTAATACACACAGGGTGATCATGTCTGTGTGTATGATAATCCCTCATTACCCTATGTAGCAGCGCTCCTCACAGTGACTGTAATACACACAGGGTGATCATGTCTGTGTGTATGATAATCTCTCCTCATTACCCTATGTAGCAGCGCTCCTCACAGTGACTGTAATACACACAGGGTGATCATGTCTGTGTGTATGATAATCTCTCATTACCCTATGTAGCAGCACTCCTCACAGTGACTGTAATACACACAGGGTGATCATGTCTTTGTGTATGATAATCCCTCATTACCCTATGTAGCAGCGCTCCTCACAGTGACTGTAATACACACAGGGTGATCATGTCTGTGTGTATGATAATCCCTCATTACCCTATGTAGCAGCGCTCCTCACAGTGACTGTAATACACACAGGGTGATCATGTCTGTGTGTATGATAATCTCTCATTATCCTATGTAGCAGCGCTCCTCACAGTGACTGTAATACACACAGGGTGATCATGTCTGTGTATATGATAATCCCTCATTATCCTATGTAGCAGCGCTCCTCACAGTGACTGTAATACACACAGGGTGATCATGTCTGTGTGTATGATAATCCCTCATTACCCTATGTAGCAGCACTCCTCACAGTGACTGTAATACACACAGGGTGACCATGTCTGTGTGTATGATAATCTCTCATTATCCTATGTAGCAGCGCTCCTCACAGTGACTGTAATACACACAGGGTGATCATGTCTGTGTGTATTATAATCTCTCCTCATTATCCTATGTAGCAGCTCTCCTCACAGTGACTGTAATACACACAGGGTGATCATGTCTGTGTGTATGATAATCCCTCATTACCCTATGTAGCAGCGCTCCTCACTGTGACTGTAATACACACAGGGTGATCATGTCTGTGTGTATTATAATCTCTCCTCATTATCCTATGTAGCAGCTCTCCTCACAGTGACTGTAATACACACAGGGTGATCATGTCTGTGTGTATGATAATCCCTCATTATCCTATGTAGCAGCGCTCCTCACAGTGACTGTAATACACACAGGGTGATCATGTCTGTGTGTATTATAATCTCTCCTCATTATCCTATGTAGCAGCTCTCCTCACAGTGACTGTAATACACACAGGGTGATCATGTCTGTGTGTATGATAATCCCTCCTCATTACCCTATGTAGCAGCGCTCCTCACAGTGACTGTAATACACACAGGGTGATCATGTCTGTGTGTATGATAATCCCTATTTACCCTATGTAGCAGCGCTCCTCACAGTGACTGTAATACACACAGGGTGATCATGTCTGTGTGTATTATAATCTCTCCTCATTATCCTATGTAGCAGCTCTCCTCACAGTGACTGTAATACACACAGGGTGATCATGTCTGTGTGTATTATAATCTCTCCTCATTATCCTATGTAGCAGCTCTCCTCACAGTGACTGTAATACACACAGGGTGATCATGTCTGTGTGTATGATAATCCCTCATTATCCTATGTAGCAGCGCTCCTCACAGTGACTGTAATACACACAGGGTGATCATGTCTGTGTGTATGATAATCTCTCATTATCCTATGTAGCAGCGCTCCTCACAGTGACTGTAATACACACAGGGTGATCATGTCTGTGTGTATGATAATCCCTCATTATCCTATGTAGCAGCGCTCCTCACAGTGACTGTAATACACACAGGGTGATCATGTCTGTGTGTATGATAATCCCTCATTACCCTATGTAGCAGCTCTCCTCACAGTGACTGTAATACACACAGGGTGATCATGTCTGTGTGTATGATAATCTCTCATTATCCTATGTAGCAGCGCTCCTCACAGTGACTGTAATACACACAGGGTGATCATGTCTGTGTGTATGATAATCCCTCATTACCCTATGTAGCAGCGCTCCTCACAGTGACTGTAATACACACAGGGTGATCATGTCTGTGTGTATGATAATCTCTCATTATCCTATGTAGCAGCGCTCCTCACAGTGACTGTAATACACACAGGGTGATCATGTCTGTGTGTATGATAATCTCTCCTCATTACCCTATGTAGCAGCGCTCCTCACAGTGACTGTAATACACACAGGGTGATAATGTCTGTGTGTATGATAATCTCTCATTATCCTATGTAGCAGCGCTCCTCACAGTGACTGTAATACACACAGGGTGATCATGTATGTGTGTATGATAATCCCTCATTACCCTATGTAGCAGCGCTCCTCACAGTGACTGTAATACACACAGGGTGATCATGTCTGTGTGTATGATAATCCCTCATTACCCTATGTAGCAGCGCTCCTCACAGTGACTGTAATAAACACAGGGTGATCATGTCTGTGTGTATGATAATCTCTCATTATCCTATGTAGCAGCGCTCCTCACAGTGACTGTAATACACACAGGGTGATCATGTCTGTGTGTATGATAATCCCTCATTATCCTATGTAGCAGCGCTCCTCACAGTGACTGTAATACACACAGGGTGATCATGTCTGTGTGTATGATAATCTCTCATTACCCTATGTAGCAGCGCTCCTCACAGTGACTGTAATACACACAGGGTGATCATGTCTGTGTGTATTATAATCTCTCCTCATTATCCTATGTAGCAGCGCTCCTCACAGTGACTGTAATACACACAGGGTGATCATGTCTGTGTGTATGATAATCTCTCATTACCCTATGTAGCAGCGCTCCTCACAGTGACTGTAATACACACAGGGTGATCATGTCTGTGTGTATTATAATCTCTCCTCATTACCCTATGTAGCAGCGCTCCTCACAGTGACTGTAATACACACAGGGTGATCATGTCTGTGTGTATGATAATCCCTCATTACCCTATGTAGCAGCGCTCCTCACAGTGACTGTAATACACACAGGGTGATCATGTCTGTGTGTATTATAATCTCTCCTCATTATCCTATGTAGCAGCTCTCCTCACAGTGACTGTAATACACACAGGGTGATCATGTCTGTGTGTATGATAATCTCTCATTACCCTATGTAGCAGCGCTCCTCACAGTGACTGTAATACACACAGGGTGATCATGTCTGTGTGTATGATAATCTCTCCTCATTATCCTATGTAGCAGCTCTCCTCACAGTGACTGTAATACACACAGGGTGATCATGTCTGTGTGTATTATAATCTCTCCTCATTATCCTATGTAGCAGCTCTCCTCACAGTGACTGTAATACACACAGGGTGATCATGTCTGTGTGTATGATAATTCCTCATTATCCTATGTAGCAGCGCTCCTCACAGTGACTGTAATACACACAGGGTGATCATGTCTGTGTGTATGATAATCTCTCATTACCCTATGTAGCAGCGCTCCTCACAGTGACTGTAATACACACAGGGTGATCATGTCTGTGTGTATTATAATCTCTCCTCATTATCCTATGTAGCAGCGCTCCTCACAGTGACTGTAATACACACAGGGTGATCATGTCTGTGTGTATGATAATCTCTCATTACCCTATGTAGCAGCGCTCCTCACAGTGACTGTAATACACACAGGGTGATCATGTCTGTGTGTATTATAATCTCTCCTCATTATCCTATGTAGCAGCTCTCCTCACAGTGACTGTAATACACACAGGGTGATCATGTCTGTGTGTATTATAATCTCTCCTCATTATCCTATGTAGCAGCTCTCCTCACAGTGACTGTAATACACACAGGGTGATCATGTCTGTGTGTATTATAATCTCTCCTCATTATCCTATGTAGCAGCGCTCCTCACAGTGACTGTAATACACACAGGGTGATCATGTCTGTGTGTATGATAATCCCTCATTATCCTATGTAGCAGCGCTCCTCACAGTGACTGTAATACACACAGGGTGATCATGTCTGTGTGTATTATAATCTCTCCTCATTATCCTATGTAGCAGCTCTCCTCACAGTGACTGTAATACTCACAGGGTGATCATGTCTGTGTGTATGATAATCCCTCATTACCCTATGTAGCAGCGCTCCTCACAGTGACTGTAATACACACAGGGTGATCATGTCTGTGTGTATGATAATCTCTCATTACCCTATGTAGCAGCTCTCCTCACAGTGACTGTAATACACACAGGGTGATCATGTCTGTGTGTATGATAATCCCTCATTACCCTATGTAGCAGCGCTCCTCACAGTGACTGTAATACACACAGGGTGATCATGTCTGTGTGTATTATAATCTCTCCTCATTATCCTATGTAGCAGCTCTCCTCACAGTGACTGTAATACAAACAGGGTGATCATGTCTGTGTGTATTATAATCTCTCCTCATTATCCTATGTAGCAGCGCTCCTCACAGTGACTGTAATACACACAGGGTGATCATGTCTGTGTGTATGATAATCCCTCATTACCCTATGTAGCAGCTCTCCTCACAGTGACTGTAATACACACAGGGTGATCATGTCTGTGTGTATGATAATCCCTCATTACCCTATGTAGCAGCTCTCCTCACAGTGACTGTAATACACACAGGGTGATCATGTCTGTGTGTATGATAATCCCTCATTACCCTATGTAGCAGCGCTCCTCACAGTGACTGTAATACACACAGGGTGATCATGTCTGTGTGTATGATAATCCCTCATTACCCTATGTAGCAGCGCTCCTCACAGTGACTGTAATACACACAGGGTGATCATGTCTGTGTGTATGATAATCTCTCCTCATTACCCTATGTAGCAGCGCTCCTCACAGTGACTGTAATACACACAGGGTGATCATGTCTGTGTGTATGATAATCTCTCCTCATTATCCTATGTAGGAGCGCTCCTCACAGTGACTGTAATACACACAGGGTGATCATGTCTTTGTGTATGATAATCCCTCATTACCCTATGTAGCAGCGCTCCTCACAGTGACTGTAATACACACAGGGTGATCATGTCTGTGTGTATGATAATCCCTCATTACCCTATGTAGCAGCGCTCCTCACAGTGACTGTAATACACACAGGGTGATCATGTCTGTGTGTATGATAATCCCTCATTATCCTATGTAGCAGCGCTCCTCACAGTGACTGTAATACACACAGGGTGATCATGTCTGTGTGTATGATAATCCCTCATTACCCTATGTAGCAGCACTCCTCACAGTGACTGTAATACACACAGGGTGATCATGTCTGTGTGTATGATAATCTCTCATTATCCTATGTAGCAGCGCTCCTCACAGTGACTGTAATACACACAGGGTGATCATGTCTGTGTGTATGATAATCTCTCATTACCCTATGTAGCAGCACTCCTCACAGTGACTGTAATACACACAGGGTGATCATGTCTGTGTGTATGATAATCTCTCATTATCCTATGTAGCAGCGCTCCTCACAGTGACTGTAATACACACAGGGTGATCATGTCTGTGTGTATGATAATCCCTCATTACCCTATGTAGCAGCGCTCCTCACAGTGACTGTAATACACACAGGGTGATCATGTCTGTGTGTATGATAATCTCTCCTCATTACCCTATGTAGCAGCGCTCCTCACAGTGACTGTAATACACACAGGGTGATCATGTCTGTGTGTATGATAATCTCTCATTACCCTATGTAGCAGCACTCCTCACAGTGACTGTAATACACACAGGGTGATCATGTCTTTGTGTATGATAATCCCTCATTACCCTATGTAGCAGCGCTCCTCACAGTGACTGTAATACACACAGGGTGATCATGTCTGTGTGTATGATAATCCCTCATTACCCTATGTAGCAGCGCTCCTCACAGTGACTGTAATACACACAGGGTGATCATGTCTGTGTGTATGATAATCTCTCATTATCCTATGTAGCAGCGCTCCTCACAGTGACTGTAATACACACAGGGTGATCATGTCTGTGTATATGATAATCCCTCATTATCCTATGTAGCAGCGCTCCTCACAGTGACTGTAATACACACAGGGTGATCATGTCTGTGTGTATGATAATCCCTCATTACCCTATGTAGCAGCACTCCTCACAGTGACTGTAATACACACAGGGTGACCATGTCTGTGTGTATGATAATCTCTCATTATCCTATGTAGCAGCGCTCCTCACAGTGACTGTAATACACACAGGGTGATCATGTCTGTGTGTATTATAATCTCTCCTCATTATCCTATGTAGCAGCTCTCCTCACAGTGACTGTAATACACACAGGGTGATCATGTCTGTGTGTATGATAATCCCTCATTACCCTATGTAGCAGCGCTCCTCACTGTGACTGTAATACACACAGGGTGATCATGTCTGTGTGTATTATAATCTCTCCTCATTATCCTATGTAGCAGCTCTCCTCACAGTGACTGTAATACACACAGGGTGATCATGTCTGTGTGTATGATAATCCCTCATTATCCTATGTAGCAGCGCTCCTCACAGTGACTGTAATACACACAGGGTGATCATGTCTGTGTGTATTATAATCTCTCCTCATTATCCTATGTAGCAGCTCTCCTCACAGTGACTGTAATACACACAGGGTGATCATGTCTGTGTGTATGATAATCCCTCCTCATTACCCTATGTAGCAGCGCTCCTCACAGTGACTGTAATACACACAGGGTGATCATGTCTGTGTGTATGATAATCCCTATTTACCCTATGTAGCAGCGCTCCTCACAGTGACTGTAATACACACAGGGTGATCATGTCTGTGTGTATTATAATCTCTCCTCATTATCCTATGTAGCAGCTCTCCTCACAGTGACTGTAATACACACAGGGTGATCATGTCTGTGTGTATTATAATCTCTCCTCATTATCCTATGTAGCAGCTCTCCTCACAGTGACTGTAATACACACAGGGTGATCATGTCTGTGTGTATGATAATCCCTCATTATCCTATGTAGCAGCGCTCCTCACAGTGACTGTAATACACACAGGGTGATCATGTCTGTGTGTATGATAATCTCTCATTATCCTATGTAGCAGCGCTCCTCACAGTGACTGTAATACACACAGGGTGATCATGTCTGTGTGTATGATAATCCCTCATTATCCTATGTAGCAGCGCTCCTCACAGTGACTGTAATACACACAGGGTGATCATGTCTGTGTGTATGATAATCCCTCATTACCCTATGTAGCAGCTCTCCTCACAGTGACTGTAATACACACAGGGTGATCATGTCTGTGTGTATGATAATCTCTCATTATCCTATGTAGCAGCGCTCCTCACAGTGACTGTAATACACACAGGGTGATCATGTCTGTGTGTATGATAATCCCTCATTACCCTATGTAGCAGCGCTCCTCACAGTGACTGTAATACACACAGGGTGATCATGTCTGTGTGTATGATAATCTCTCATTATCCTATGTAGCAGCGCTCCTCACAGTGACTGTAATACACACAGGGTGATCATGTATGTGTGTATGATAATCTCTCCTCATTACCCTATGTAGCAGCGCTCCTCACAGTGACTGTAATACACACAGGGTGATCATGTCTGTGTGTATGATAATCTCTCATTACATTATGTAGCAGCGCTCCTCACAGTGACTGTAATACACACAGGGTGATCATGTCTGTGTGTATGATAATCCCTCATTATCCTATGTAGCAGCGCTCCTCGCAGTGACTGTAATACACACAGGGTGATCATGTCTGTGTGTATGATAATCTCTCATTACCCTATGTAGCAGCGCTCCTCACAGTGACTGTAATACACACAGGGTGATCATGTCTGTGTGTATGATAGTCTCTCATTATCCTATGTAGCAGCACTCCTCACAGTGACTGTAATACACACAGGGTGATCATGTCTGTGTGTATGATAATCCCTCATTACCCTATGTAGCAGCGCTCCTCACAGTGACTGTAATACACACAGGGTGATCATGTCTGTGTGTATGATAATCTCTCATTATCCTATGTAGCAGCGCTCCTCACAGTGACTGTAATACACACAGGGTGATCATGTCTGTGTGTATGATAATCCCTCATTATCCTATGTAGCAGCGCTCCTCACAGTGACTGTAATACACACAGGGTGATCATGTCTGTGTGTATGATAATCTCTCATTACCCTATGTAGCAGCGCTCCTCACAGTGACTGTAATACACACAGGGTGATCATGTCTGTGTGTATGATAATCTCTCATTACCCTATGTAGCAGCGCTCCTCACAGTGACTGTAATACACACAGGGTGATCATGTCTGTGTGTATGATAATCTCTCCTCATTACCCTATGTAGCAGCGCTCCTCACAGTGACTGTAATACACACAGGGTGATCATGTCTGTGTGTATGATAATCTCTCATTACCCTATGTAGCAGCGCTCCTCACAGTGACTGTAATACACACAGGGTGATCATGTCTGTGTGTATGATAATCCCTCATTACCCTATGTAGCAGCGCTCCTCACAGTGACTGTAATACACACAGGGTGATCATGTCTGTGTGTATGATAATCTCTCATTACCCTATGTAGCAGCGCTCCTCACAGTGACTGTAATACACACAGGGTGATCATGTCTGTGTGTATGATAATCTCTCCTCATTACCCTATGTAGCAGCGCTCCTCACAGTGACTGTAATACACACAGGGTGATCATGTCTGTGTGTATGATAATCTCTCATTACCCTATGTAGCAGCGCTCCTCACAGTGACTGTAATACACACAGGGTGATCATGTCTGTGTGTATGATAATCCCTCATTACCCTATGTAGCAGCGCTCCTCACAGTGACTGTAATACACACAGGGTGATCATGTCTGTGTGTATGATAATCTCTCATTACCCTATGTAGCAGCGTTCCTCACAGTGACTGTAATACACACAGGGTGATCATGTCTGTATGTATGATAATCCCTCATTACCCTATGTAGCAGCGCTCCTCACAGTGACTGTAATACACACAGGGTGATCATGTCTGTGTGTATGATAATCTCTCCTCATTACCCTATGTAGCAGCGCTCCTCACAGTGACTGTAATACACACAGGGTGATCATGTCTGTATGTATGATAATCCCTCATTACCCTATGTAGCAGCGCTCCTCACAGTGACTGTAATACACACAGGGTGATCATGTCTGTGTGTATGATAATCTCTCATTATCCTATGTAGCAGCGCTCCTCACAGTGACTGTAATACACACAGGGTGATCATGTCTGTGTGTATGATAATCCCTCATTATCCTATGTAGCAGCGCTCCTCACAGTGACTGTAATACACACAGGGTGATCATGTCTGTGTGTATAATAATCCCTCATTATCCTATGTAGCAGCGCTCCTCACAGTGACTGTAATACACACAGGGTGATCATGTCTGTGTATATGATAATCCCTCATTATCCTATGTAGCAGCACTCCTCACAGTGACTGTAATACACACAGGGTGATCATGTCTGTGTGTATGATAATCCCTCATTATCCTATGTAGCAGCGCTCCTCACAGTGACTGTAATACACACAGGGTGATCATGTCTGTGTGTATAATAATCCCTCATTATCCTATGTAGCAGCGCTCCTCACAGTGACTGTAATACACACAGGGTGATCATGTCTGTGTGTATAATAATCCCTCATTACCCTATGTAGCAGCGCTCCTCACAGTGACTGTAATACACACAGGGTGATCATGTCTATGTGTATGATAATCCCTCATTACCCTATGTAGCAGCGCTCCTCACAGTGACTGTAATACACACAGGGTGATCATGTCTGTGTGTATGATAATCTCTCATTATCCTATGTAGCAGCGCTCCTCACAGTGACTGTAATACACACAGGGTGATCATGTCTGTGTGTATGATAATCCCTCATTACCCTATGTAGCAGCGCTCCTCACAGTGACTGTAATACACACAGGGTGATCATGTCTGTGTGTATGATAATCCCTCATTATCCTATGTAGCAGCGCTCCTCACAGTGACTGTAATACACACAGGGTGATCATGTCTGTGTGTATAATAATCCCTCATTACCCTATGTAGCAGCGCTCCTCACAGTGACTGTAATACACACAGGGTGATCATGTCTATGTGTATGATAATCCCTCATTACCCTATGTAGCAGCTCTCCTCACAGTGACTGTAATACACACAGGGTGATCATGTCTGTGTGTATGATAATCTCTCCTCATTACCCTATGTAGCAGCGCTCCTCACAGTGACTGTAATACACACAGGGTGATCATGTCTGTGTGTATGATAATCCCTCATTACCCTATGTAGCAGCGCTCCTCACAGTGACTGTAATACACACAGGGTGATCATGTCTGTGTGTATGATAATCTCTCCTCATTACCCTATGTAGCAGCGCTCCTCACAGTGACTGTAATACACACAGGGTGATCATGTCTGTGTGTATGATAATCTCTCCTCATTATCCTATGTAGGAGCGCTCCTCACAGTGACTGTAATACACACAGGGTGATCATGTCTTTGTGTATGATAATCCCTCATTACCCTATGTAGCAGCGCTCCTCACAGTGACTGTAATACACACAGGGTGATCATGTCTGTGTGTATGATAATCCCTCATTACCCTATGTAGCAGCGCTCCTCACAGTGACTGTAATACACACAGGGTGATCATGTCTGTGTGTATGATAATCCCTCATTATCCTATGTAGCAGCGCTCCTCACAGTGACTGTAATACACACAGGGTGATCATGTCTGTGTGTATGATAATCCCTCATTACCCTATGTAGCAGCACTCCTCACAGTGACTGTAATACACACAGGGTGATCATGTCTGTGTGTATGATAATCTCTCATTATCCTATGTAGCAGCGCTCCTCACAGTGACTGTAATACACACAGGGTGATCATGTCTGTGTGTATGATAATCTCTCATTACCCTATGTAGCAGCACTCCTCACAGTGACTGTAATACACACAGGGTGATCATGTCTGTGTGTATGATAATCTCTCATTATCCTATGTAGCAGCGCTCCTCACAGTGACTGTAATACACACAGGGTGATCATGTCTGTGTGTATGATAATCCCTCATTACCCTATGTAGCAGCGCTCCTCACAGTGACTGTAATACACACAGGGTGATCATGTCTGTGTGTATGATAATCTCTCCTCATTACCCTATGTAGCAGCGCTCCTCACAGTGACTGTAATACACACAGGGTGATCATGTCTGTGTGTATGATAATCTCTCATTACCCTATGTAGCAGCACTCCTCACAGTGACTGTAATACACACAGGGTGATCATGTCTTTGTGTATGATAATCCCTCATTACCCTATGTAGCAGCGCTCCTCACAGTGACTGTAATACACACAGGGTGATCATGTCTGTGTGTATGATAATCCCTCATTACCCTATGTAGCAGCGCTCCTCACAGTGACTGTAATACACACAGGGTGATCATGTCTGTGTGTATGATAATCTCTCATTATCCTATGTAGCAGCGCTCCTCACAGTGACTGTAATACACACAGGGTGATCATGTCTGTGTATATGATAATCCCTCATTATCCTATGTAGCAGCGCTCCTCACAGTGACTGTAATACACACAGGGTGATCATGTCTGTGTGTATGATAATCCCTCATTACCCTATGTAGCAGCACTCCTCACAGTGACTGTAATACACACAGGGTGACCATGTCTGTGTGTATGATAATCTCTCATTATCCTATGTAGCAGCGCTCCTCACAGTGACTGTAATACACACAGGGTGATCATGTCTGTGTGTATTATAATCTCTCCTCATTATCCTATGTAGCAGCTCTCCTCACAGTGACTGTAATACACACAGGGTGATCATGTCTGTGTGTATGATAATCCCTCATTACCCTATGTAGCAGCGCTCCTCACTGTGACTGTAATACACACAGGGTGATCATGTCTGTGTGTATTATAATCTCTCCTCATTATCCTATGTAGCAGCTCTCCTCACAGTGACTGTAATACACACAGGGTGATCATGTCTGTGTGTATGATAATCCCTCATTATCCTATGTAGCAGCGCTCCTCACAGTGACTGTAATACACACAGGGTGATCATGTCTGTGTGTATTATAATCTCTCATTACCCTATGTAGCAGCTCTCCTCACAGTGACTGTAATACACACAGGGTGATCATGTCTGTGTGTATGATAATCTCTCATTATCCTATGTAGCAGCGCTCCTCACAGTGACTGTAATACACACAGGGTGATCATGTCTGTGTGTATGATAATCCCTCATTACCCTATGTAGCAGCGCTCCTCACAGTGACTGTAATACACACAGGGTGATCATGTCTGTGTGTATGATAATCCCTCATTATCCTATGTAGCAGCGCTCCTCACAGTGACTGTAATACACACAGGGTGATCATGTCTGTGTGTATAATAATCCCTCATTACCCTATGTAGCAGCGCTCCTCACAGTGACTGTAATACACACAGGGTGATCATGTCTATGTGTATGATAATCCCTCATTACCCTATGTAGCAGCTCTCCTCACAGTGACTGTAATACACACAGGGTGATCATGTCTGTGTGTATGATAATCTCTCCTCATTACCCTATGTAGCAGCGCTCCTCACAGTGACTGTAATACACACAGGGTGATCATGTCTGTGTGTATGATAATCCCTCATTACCCTATGTAGCAGCGCTCCTCACAGTGACTGTAATACACACAGGGTGATCATGTCTGTGTGTATGATAATCTCTCCTCATTACCCTATGTAGCAGCGCTCCTCACAGTGACTGTAATACACACAGGGTGATCATGTCTGTGTGTATGATAATCTCTCCTCATTATCCTATGTAGGAGCGCTCCTCACAGTGACTGTAATACACACAGGGTGATCATGTCTTTGTGTATGATAATCCCTCATTACCCTATGTAGCAGCGCTCCTCACAGTGACTGTAATACACACAGGGTGATCATGTCTGTGTGTATGATAATCCCTCATTACCCTATGTAGCAGCGCTCCTCACAGTGACTGTAATACACACAGGGTGATCATGTCTGTGTGTATGATAATCCCTCATTATCCTATGTAGTAGCGCTCCTCACAGTGACTGTAATACACACAGGGTGATCATGTCTGTGTGTATGATAATCCCTCATTACCCTATGTAGCAGCACTCCTCACAGTGACTGTAATACACACAGGGTGATCATGTCTGTGTGTATGATAATCTCTCATTATCCTATGTAGCAGCGCTCCTCACAGTGACTGTAATACACACAGGGTGATCATGTCTGTGTGTATGATAATCTCTCATTACCCTATGTAGCAGCACTCCTCACAGTGACTGTAATACACACAGGGTGATCATGTCTGTGTGTATGATAATCTCTCATTATCCTATGTAGCAGCGCTCCTCACAGTGACTGTAATACACACAGGGTGATCATGTCTGTGTGTATGATAATCCCTCATTACCCTATGTAGCAGCGCTCCTCACAGTGACTGTAATACACACAGGGTGATCATGTCTGTGTGTATGATAATCTCTCCTCATTACCCTATGTAGCAGCGCTCCTCACAGTGACTGTAATACACACAGGGTGATCATGTCTGTGTGTATGATAATCTCTCATTACCCTATGTAGCAGCACTCCTCACAGTGACTGTAATACACACAGGGTGATCATGTCTTTGTGTATGATAATCCCTCATTACCCTATGTAGCAGCGCTCCTCACAGTGACTGTAATACACACAGGGTGATCATGTCTGTGTGTATGATAATCCCTCATTACCCTATGTAGCAGCGCTCCTCACAGTGACTGTAATACACACAGGGTGATCATGTCTGTGTGTATGATAATCTCTCATTATCCTATGTAGCAGCGCTCCTCACAGTGACTGTAATACACACAGGGTGATCATGTCTGTGTATATGATAATCCCTCATTATCCTATGTAGCAGCGCTCCTCACAGTGACTGTAATACACACAGGGTGATCATGTCTGTGTGTATGATAATCCCTCATTACCCTATGTAGCAGCACTCCTCACAGTGACTGTAATACACACAGGGTGACCATGTCTGTGTGTATGATAATCTCTCATTATCCTATGTAGCAGCGCTCCTCACAGTGACTGTAATACACACAGGGTGATCATGTCTGTGTGTATTATAATCTCTCCTCATTATCCTATGTAGCAGCTCTCCTCACAGTGACTGTAATACACACAGGGTGATCATGTCTGTGTGTATGATAATCCCTCATTACCCTATGTAGCAGCGCTCCTCACTGTGACTGTAATACACACAGGGTGATCATGTCTGTGTGTATTATAATCTCTCCTCATTATCCTATGTAGCAGCTCTCCTCACAGTGACTGTAATACACACAGGGTGATCATGTCTGTGTGTATGATAATCCCTCATTATCCTATGTAGCAGCGCTCCTCACAGTGACTGTAATACACACAGGGTGATCATGTCTGTGTGTATTATAATCTCTCCTCATTATCCTATGTAGCAGCTCTCCTCACAGTGACTGTAATACACACAGGGTGATCATGTCTGTGTGTATGATAATCCCTCCTCATTACCCTATGTAGCAGCGCTCCTCACAGTGACTGTAATACACACAGGGTGATCATGTCTGTGTGTATGATAATCCCTATTTACCCTATGTAGCAGCGCTCCTCACAGTGACTGTAATACACACAGGGTGATCATGTCTGTGTGTATTATAATCTCTCCTCATTATCCTATGTAGCAGCTCTCCTCACAGTGACTGTAATACACACAGGGTGATCATGTCTGTGTGTATTATAATCTCTCCTCATTATCCTATGTAGCAGCTCTCCTCACAGTGACTGTAATACACACAGGGTGATCATGTCTGTGTGTATGATAATCCCTCATTATCCTATGTAGCAGCGCTCCTCACAGTGACTGTAATACACACAGGGTGATCATGTCTGTGTGTATGATAATCTCTCATTATCCTATGTAGCAGCGCTCCTCACAGTGACTGTAATACACACAGGGTGATCATGTCTGTGTGTATGATAATCCCTCATTATCCTATGTAGCAGCGCTCCTCACAGTGACTGTAATACACACAGGGTGATCATGTCTGTGTGTATGATAATCCCTCATTACCCTATGTAGCAGCTCTCCTCACAGTGACTGTAATACACACAGGGTGATCATGTCTGTGTGTATGATAATCTCTCATTATCCTATGTAGCAGCGCTCCTCACAGTGACTGTAATACACACAGGGTGATCATGTCTGTGTGTATGATAATCCCTCATTACCCTATGTAGCAGCGCTCCTCACAGTGACTGTAATACACACAGGGTGATCATGTCTGTGTGTATGATAATCTCTCATTATCCTATGTAGCAGCGCTCCTCACAGTGACTGTAATACACACAGGGTGATCATGTCTGTGTGTATGATAATCTCTCCTCATTACCCTATGTAGCAGCGCTCCTCACAGTGACTGTAATACACACAGGGTGATAATGTCTGTGTGTATGATAATCTCTCATTATCCTATGTAGCAGCGCTCCTCACAGTGACTGTAATACACACAGGGTGATCATGTATGTGTGTATGATAATCCCTCATTACCCTATGTAGCAGCGCTCCTCACAGTGACTGTAATACACACAGGGTGATCATGTCTGTGTGTATGATAATCCCTCATTACCCTATGTAGCAGCGCTCCTCACAGTGACTGTAATAAACACAGGGTGATCATGTCTGTGTGTATGATAATCTCTCATTATCCTATGTAGCAGCGCTCCTCACAGTGACTGTAATACACACAGGGTGATCATGTCTGTGTGTATGATAATCCCTCATTATCCTATGTAGCAGCGCTCCTCACAGTGACTGTAATACACACAGGGTGATCATGTCTGTGTGTATGATAATCTCTCATTACCCTATGTAGCAGCGCTCCTCACAGTGACTGTAATACACACAGGGTGATCATGTCTGTGTGTATTATAATCTCTCCTCATTATCCTATGTAGCAGCGCTCCTCACAGTGACTGTAATACACACAGGGTGATCATGTCTGTGTGTATGATAATCTCTCATTACCCTATGTAGCAGCGCTCCTCACAGTGACTGTAATACACACAGGGTGATCATGTCTGTGTGTATTATAATCTCTCCTCATTACCCTATGTAGCAGCGCTCCTCACAGTGACTGTAATACACACAGGGTGATCATGTCTGTGTGTATGATAATCCCTCATTACCCTATGTAGCAGCGCTCCTCACAGTGACTGTAATACACACAGGGTGATCATGTCTGTGTGTATTATAATCTCTCCTCATTATCCTATGTAGCAGCTCTCCTCACAGTGACTGTAATACACACAGGGTGATCATGTCTGTGTGTATGATAATCTCTCATTACCCTATGTAGCAGCGCTCCTCACAGTGACTGTAATACACACAGGGTGATCATGTCTGTGTGTATGATAATCTCTCCTCATTATCCTATGTAGCAGCTCTCCTCACAGTGACTGTAATACACACAGGGTGATCATGTCTGTGTGTATTATAATCTCTCCTCATTATCCTATGTAGCAGCTCTCCTCACAGTGACTGTAATACACACAGGGTGATCATGTCTGTGTGTATGATAATTCCTCATTATCCTATGTAGCAGCGCTCCTCACAGTGACTGTAATACACACAGGGTGATCATGTCTGTGTGTATGATAATCTCTCATTACCCTATGTAGCAGCGCTCCTCACAGTGACTGTAATACACACAGGGTGATCATGTCTGTGTGTATTATAATCTCTCCTCATTATCCTATGTAGCAGCGCTCCTCACAGTGACTGTAATACACACAGGGTGATCATGTCTGTGTGTATGATAATCTCTCATTACCCTATGTAGCAGCGCTCCTCACAGTGACTGTAATACACACAGGGTGATCATGTCTGTGTGTATTATAATCTCTCCTCATTATCCTATGTAGCAGCTCTCCTCACAGTGACTGTAATACACACAGGGTGATCATGTCTGTGTGTATTATAATCTCTCCTCATTATCCTATGTAGCAGCTCTCCTCACAGTGACTGTAATACACACAGGGTGATCATGTCTGTGTGTATTATAATCTCTCCTCATTATCCTATGTAGCAGCGCTCCTCACAGTGACTGTAATACACACAGGGTGATCATGTCTGTGTGTATGATAATCCCTCATTATCCTATGTAGCAGCGCTCCTCACAGTGACTGTAATACACACAGGGTGATCATGTCTGTGTGTATTATAATCTCTCCTCATTATCCTATGTAGCAGCTCTCCTCACAGTGACTGTAATACTCACAGGGTGATCATGTCTGTGTGTATGATAATCCCTCATTACCCTATGTAGCAGCGCTCCTCACAGTGACTGTAATACACACAGGGTGATCATGTCTGTGTGTATGATAATCTCTCATTACCCTATGTAGCAGCTCTCCTCACAGTGACTGTAATACACACAGGGTGATCATGTCTGTGTGTATGATAATCCCTCATTACCCTATGTAGCAGCGCTCCTCACAGTGACTGTAATACACACAGGGTGATCATGTCTGTGTGTATTATAATCTCTCCTCATTATCCTATGTAGCAGCTCTCCTCACAGTGACTGTAATACAAACAGGGTGATCATGTCTGTGTGTATTATAATCTCTCCTCATTATCCTATGTAGCAGCGCTCCTCACAGTGACTGTAATACACACAGGGTGATCATGTCTGTGTGTATGATAATCCCTCATTACCCTATGTAGCAGCTCTCCTCACAGTGACTGTAATACACACAGGGTGATCATGTCTGTGTGTATGATAATCCCTCATTACCCTATGTAGCAGCTCTCCTCACAGTGACTGTAATACACACAGGGTGATCATGTCTGTGTGTATGATAATCCCTCATTACCCTATGTAGCAGCGCTCCTCACAGTGACTGTAATACACACAGGGTGATCATGTCTGTGTGTATGATAATCCCTCATTACCCTATGTAGCAGCGCTCCTCACAGTGACTGTAATACACACAGGGTGATCATGTCTGTGTGTATGATAATCTCTCCTCATTACCCTATGTAGCAGCGCTCCTCACAGTGACTGTAATACACACAGGGTGATCATGTCTGTGTGTATGATAATCTCTCCTCATTATCCTATGTAGGAGCGCTCCTCACAGTGACTGTAATACACACAGGGTGATCATGTCTTTGTGTATGATAATCCCTCATTACCCTATGTAGCAGCGCTCCTCACAGTGACTGTAATACACACAGGGTGATCATGTCTGTGTGTATGATAATCCCTCATTACCCTATGTAGCAGCGCTCCTCACAGTGACTGTAATACACACAGGGTGATCATGTCTGTGTGTATGATAATCCCTCATTATCCTATGTAGCAGCGCTCCTCACAGTGACTGTAATACACACAGGGTGATCATGTCTGTGTGTATGATAATCCCTCATTACCCTATGTAGCAGCACTCCTCACAGTGACTGTAATACACACAGGGTGATCATGTCTGTGTGTATGATAATCTCTCATTATCCTATGTAGCAGCGCTCCTCACAGTGACTGTAATACACACAGGGTGATCATGTCTGTGTGTATGATAATCTCTCATTACCCTATGTAGCAGCACTCCTCACAGTGACTGTAATACACACAGGGTGATCATGTCTGTGTGTATGATAATCTCTCATTATCCTATGTAGCAGCGCTCCTCACAGTGACTGTAATACACACAGGGTGATCATGTCTGTGTGTATGATAATCCCTCATTACCCTATGTAGCAGCGCTCCTCACAGTGACTGTAATACACACAGGGTGATCATGTCTGTGTGTATGATAATCTCTCCTCATTACCCTATGTAGCAGCGCTCCTCACAGTGACTGTAATACACACAGGGTGATCATGTCTGTGTGTATGATAATCTCTCATTACCCTATGTAGCAGCACTCCTCACAGTGACTGTAATACACACAGGGTGATCATGTCTTTGTGTATGATAATCCCTCATTACCCTATGTAGCAGCGCTCCTCACAGTGACTGTAATACACACAGGGTGATCATGTCTGTGTGTATGATAATCCCTCATTACCCTATGTAGCAGCGCTCCTCACAGTGACTGTAATACACACAGGGTGATCATGTCTGTGTGTATGATAATCTCTCATTATCCTATGTAGCAGCGCTCCTCACAGTGACTGTAATACACACAGGGTGATCATGTCTGTGTATATGATAATCCCTCATTATCCTATGTAGCAGCGCTCCTCACAGTGACTGTAATACACACAGGGTGATCATGTCTGTGTGTATGATAATCCCTCATTACCCTATGTAGCAGCACTCCTCACAGTGACTGTAATACACACAGGGTGACCATGTCTGTGTGTATGATAATCTCTCATTATCCTATGTAGCAGCGCTCCTCACAGTGACTGTAATACACACAGGGTGATCATGTCTGTGTGTATTATAATCTCTCCTCATTATTCTATGTAGCAGCTCTCCTCACAGTGACTGTAATACACACAGGGTGATCATGTCTGTGTGTATGATAATCCCTCATTACCCTATGTAGCAGCGCTCCTCACTGTGACTGTAATACACACAGGGTGATCATGTCTGTGTGTATTATAATCTCTCCTCATTATCCTATGTAGCAGCTCTCCTCACAGTGACTGTAATACACACAGGGTGATCATGTCTGTGTGTATGATAATCCCTCATTATCCTATGTAGCAGCGCTCCTCACAGTGACTGTAATACACACAGGGTGATCATGTCTGTGTGTATTATAATCTCTCCTCATTATCCTATGTAGCAGCTCTCCTCACAGTGACTGTAATACACACAGGGTGATCATGTCTGTGTGTATGATAATCCCTATTTACCCTATGTAGCAGCGCTCCTCACAGTGACTGTAATACACACAGGGTGATCATGTCTGTGTGTATTATAATCTCTCCTCATTATCCTATGTAGCAGCTCTCCTCACAGTGACTGTAATACACACAGGGTGATCATGTCTGTGTGTATTATAATCTCTCCTCATTATCCTATGTAGCAGCTCTCCTCACAGTGACTGTAATACACACAGGGTGATCATGTCTGTGTGTATGATAATCCCTCATTATCCTATGTAGCAGCGCTCCTCACAGTGACTGTAATACACACAGGGTGATCATGTCTGTGTGTATGATAATCTCTCATTATCCTATGTAGCAGCGCTCCTCACAGTGACTGTAATACACACAGGGTGATCATGTCTGTGTGTATGATAATCCCTCATTATCCTATGTAGCAGCGCTCCTCACAGTGACTGTAATACACACAGGGTGATCATGTCTGTGTGTATGATAATCCCTCATTACCCTATGTAGCAGCTCTCCTCACAGTGACTGTAATACACACAGGGTGATCATGTCTGTGTGTATGATAATCTCTCATTATCCTATGTAGCAGCGCTCCTCACAGTGACTGTAATACACACAGGGTGATCATGTCTGTGTGTATGATAATCCCTCATTACCCTATGTAGCAGCGCTCCTCACAGTGACTGTAATACACACAGGGTGATCATGTCTGTGTGTATGATAATCTCTCATTATCCTATGTAGCAGCGCTCCTCACAGTGACTGTAATACACACAGGGTGATCATGTATGTGTGTATGATAATCTCTCCTCATTACCCTATGTAGCAGCGCTCCTCACAGTGACTGTAATACACACAGGGTGATCATGTCTGTGTGTATGATAATCTCTCATTACATTATGTAGCAGCGCTCCTCACAGTGACTGTAATACACACAGGGTGATCATGTCTGTGTGTATGATAATCCCTCATTATCCTATGTAGCAGCGCTCCTCGCAGTGACTGTAATACACACAGGGTGATCATGTCTGTGTGTATGATAATCTCTCATTACCCTATGTAGCAGCGCTCCTCACAGTGACTGTAATACACACAGGGTGATCATGTCTGTGTGTATGATAGTCTCTCATTATCCTATGTAGCAGCACTCCTCACAGTGACTGTAATACACACAGGGTGATCATGTCTGTGTGTATGATAATCCCTCATTACCCTATGTAGCAGCGCTCCTCACAGTGACTGTAATACACACAGGGTGATCATGTCTGTGTGTATGATAATCTCTCATTATCCTATGTAGCAGCGCTCCTCACAGTGACTGTAATACACACAGGGTGATCATGTCTGTGTGTATGATAATCCCTCATTATCCTATGTAGCAGCGCTCCTCACAGTGACTGTAATACACACAGGGTGATCATGTCTGTGTGTATGATAATCTCTCATTACCCTATGTAGCAGCGCTCCTCACAGTGACTGTAATACACACAGGGTGATCATGTCTGTGTGTATGATAATCTCTCATTACCCTATGTAGCAGCGCTCCTCACAGTGACTGTAATACACACAGGGTGATCATGTCTGTGTGTATGATAATCTCTCCTCATTACCCTATGTAGCAGCGCTCCTCACAGTGACTGTAATACACACAGGGTGATCATGTCTGTGTGTATGATAATCTCTCATTACCCTATGTAGCAGCGCTCCTCACAGTGACTGTAATACACACAGGGTGATCATGTCTGTGTGTATGATAATCCCTCATTACCCTATGTAGCAGCGCTCCTCACAGTGACTGTAATACACACAGGGTGATCATGTCTGTGTGTATGATAATCTCTCATTACCCTATGTAGCAGCGCTCCTCACAGTGACTGTAATACACACAGGGTGATCATGTCTGTGTGTATGATAATCTCTCCTCATTACCCTATGTAGCAGCGCTCCTCACAGTGACTGTAATACACACAGGGTGATCATGTCTGTGTGTATGATAATCTCTCATTACCCTATGTAGCAGCGCTCCTCACAGTGACTGTAATACACACAGGGTGATCATGTCTGTGTGTATGATAATCCCTCATTACCCTATGTAGCAGCGCTCCTCACAGTGACTGTAATACACACAGGGTGATCATGTCTGTGTGTATGATAATCTCTCATTACCCTATGTAGCAGCGTTCCTCACAGTGACTGTAATACACACAGGGTGATCATGTCTGTATGTATGATAATCCCTCATTACCCTATGTAGCAGCGCTCCTCACAGTGACTGTAATACACACAGGGTGATCATGTCTGTGTGTATGATAATCTCTCCTCATTACCCTATGTAGCAGCGCTCCTCACAGTGACTGTAATACACACAGGGTGATCATGTCTGTATGTATGATAATCCCTCATTACCCTATGTAGCAGCGCTCCTCACAGTGACTGTAATACACACAGGGTGATCATGTCTGTGTGTATGATAATCTCTCATTATCCTATGTAGCAGCGCTCCTCACAGTGACTGTAATACACACAGGGTGATCATGTCTGTGTGTATGATAATCCCTCATTATCCTATGTAGCAGCGCTCCTCACAGTGACTGTAATACACACAGGGTGATCATGTCTGTGTGTATAGATAATCCCTCATTATCCTATGTAGCAGCGCTCCTCACAGTGACTGTAATACACACAGGGTGATCATGTCTGTGTAGTATGATAATCCCTCATTATCCTATGTAGCAGCAGCTCCTCACAGTGACTGTAATACACACAGGGTGATCATGTCTGTGTGTATGATAATCCCTCATTATCCTATGTAGCAGCGCTCCTCACAGTGACTGTAATACACACAGGGTGATCATGTCTGTGTGTATAATAATCCCTCATTATCCTATGTAGCAGCGCTCCTCACAGTGACTGTAATACACACAGGGTGATCATGTCTGTGTGTATAATAATCCCTCATTACCCTATGTAGCAGCGCTCCTCACAGTGACTGTAATACACACAGGGTGATCATGTCTGTGTGTATGATAATCCCTCATTACCCTATGTAGCAGCGCTCCTCACAGTGACTGTAATACACACAGGGTGATCATGTCTGTGTGTATGATAATCTCTCATTATCCTATGTAGCAGCGCTCCTCACAGTGACTGTAATACACACAGGGTGATCATGTCTGTGTGTATGATAATCCCTCATTACCCTATGTAGCAGCGCTCCTCACAGTGACTGTAATACACACAGGGTGATCATGTCTGTGTGTATGATAATCCCTCATTATCCTATGTAGCAGCGCTCCTCACAGTGACTGTAATACACACAGGGTGATCATGTCTGTGTGTATAATAATCCCTCATTACCCTATGTAGCAGCGCTCCTCACAGTGACTGTAATACACACAGGGTGATCATGTCTATGTGTATGATAATCCCTCATTACCCTATGTAGCAGCTCTCCTCACAGTGACTGTAATACACACAGGGTGATCATGTCTGTGTGTATGATAATCTCTCCTCATTACCCTATGTAGCAGCGCTCCTCACAGTGACTGTAATACACACAGGGTGATCATGTCTGTGTGTATGATAATCCCTCATTACCCTATGTAGCAGCGCTCCTCACAGTGACTGTAATACACACAGGGTGATCATGTCTGTGTGTATGATAATCTCTCCTCATTACCCTATGTAGCAGCGCTCCTCACAGTGACTGTAATACACACAGGGTGATCATGTCTGTGTGTATGATAATCTCTCCTCATTACCCTATGTAGCAGCGCTCCTCACAGTGACTGTAATACACACAGGGTGATCATGTCTGTGTGTATGATAATCTCTCCTCATTATCCTATGTAGGAGCGCTCCTCACAGTGACTGTAATACACACAGGGTGATCATGTCTGTGTGTATGATAATCTCTCAATATCCTATGTAGCAGCGCTCCTCACAGTGACTGTAATACACACAGGGTGATCATGTCTGTGTGTATGATAATCCCTCATTATCCTATGTAGCAGCGCTCCTCACAGTGACTGTAATACACACAGGGTGATCATGTCTGTGTGTATGATAATCCCTCATTATCCTATGTAGCAGCGCTCCTCACAGTGACTGTAATACACACAGGGTGATCATGTCTGTGTGTATGATAATCTCTCCTCATTATCCTATGTAGGAGCGCTCCTCACAGTGACTGTAATACACACAGGGTGATCATGTCTGTGTGTATGATAATCCCTCATTACCCTATGTAGCAGCGCTCCTCACAGTGACTGTAATACACACAGGGTGATCATGTCTGTGTGTATGATAATCTCTCATTACCCTATGTAGCAGCGCTCCTCACAGTGACTGTAATACACACAGGGTGATCATGTATGTGTGTATGATAATCTCCTCATTACCCTATGTAGCAGCGCTCCTCACAGTGACTGTAATACACACAGGGTGATCATGTCTGTGTGTATGATAATCTCTCATTACCATATGTAGCAGCGCTCCTCACAGTGACTGTAATACACACAGGGTGATCATGTCTGTGTGTATGATAATCTCTCCTCATTACCCTATGTAGCAGCGCTCCTCACAGTGACTGTAATACACACAGGGTGATCATGTCTGTGTGTATGATAATCCCTCATTATCCTATGTAGCAGCGCTCCTCACAGTGACTGTAATACACACAGGGTGATCATGTCTGTGTGTATGATAATCTCTCATTACCCTATGTAGCAGCGCTCCTCACAGTGACTGTAATACACACAGGGTGATCATGTCTGTGTGTATGATAATCTCTCATTACCCTATGTAGCAGCGCTCCTCACAGTGACTGTAATACACACAGGGTGATCATGTCTGTGTGTATGATAGTCTCTCATTATCCTATGTAGCAGCGCTCCTCACAGTGACTGTAATACACACAGGGTGATCATGTCTGTGTGTATGATAGTCTCTCATTATCCTATGTAGCAGCGCTCCTCACAGTGACTGTAATACACACAGGGTGATCATGTCTGTGTGTATGATAATCCTCTCATTATCCTATGTAGCAGCGCTCCTCACAGTGACTGTAATACACACAGGGTGATCATGTCTGTGTGTATGATAGTCTCTCATTATCCTATGTAGCAGCGCTCCTCACAGTGACTGTAATACACACAGGGTGATCATGTCTGTGTGTATGATAATCTCTCATTATCATTATGTAGCAGCGCTCCTCACAGTGACTGTAATACACACAGGGTGATCATGTCTGTGTATGATAATCTCTCATTACCCTATGTAGCAGCGCTCCTCACAGTGACTGTAATACACACAGGGTGATCATGTCTGTGTGTATGATAATCCCTCATTATCCTATGTAGCAGCGCTCCTCACAGTGACTGTAATACACACAGGGTGATCATGTCTGTGTGTATGATAGTCTCTCATTATCCTATGTAGCAGCGCTCCTCACAGTGACTGTAATACACACAGGGTGATCATGTATGTGTGTATGATAATCTCTCCTCATTACCCTATGTAGCAGCGCTCCTCACAGTGACTGTAATACACACAGGGTGATCATGTCTGTGTGTATGATAATCTCTCATTACATTATGTAGCAGCGCTCCTCACAGTGACTGTAATACACACAGGGTGATCATGTCTGT